>NC_048894.1:119220364-119310907 GCF_011077185.1 Oxyura jamaicensis | reverse complement strand
AAAAACAAAACAAACCAGAAAAGATTTTTAATTCTTTTTTTTTTTTTCTAAGTACAATCCACTAGAAGCAATGAGGCAGTGATAAAGGGTTCAGGAATTGCAGCAAGTAGAAAAGGAAGACAGAGAAAACCCTCAAAGAAAATCAATTTAAGAAAAAAAGTGCAGAAGTCAGGTGATACAGTGAAAGCTGAAGTATTTGGTGCCTGCTTTCTATCAAGCTGCAGTAAAGAGATTAGTCTTCACCAGACACTGAGGCAAAGTACATAGGGAAATGGGACAACACAGACCAGAGCAGAGTAAAGAGTAAATTAAAGAATATTTAGACCGTACAGTCGTATTCGAGTCAGGAGTGCCTGATGAAACCCATGCCAGGATACTTAAGGAACAAAGAAACTAGCCATGGTCTCAGATCTCACACACACCAAGGAGAGCAGGGTTGGTATCAGAGGACTGGGGAAGGGCAAATGTAGTGCCTGTCTTTAAAAAAAAAAAAAAAAAAAAAAAAAAAAAGAGGGGGAGAGAAAAAGGAAGTACAGGCTGGTTAACTTTATTTTGATACCCAGAAATGTTGTAAAAAAGCAACAGTTTGATAGGTACCTATAGAATAATAAAATAATAAGGCACAGTCCTCAAGATGAAGTTAGCAACAGCTCAGTTTAAACTAAAGGCATGTCAGATTGAGAACTGCAGAAGATCCCAACTGAGAACATTTTTTTTGTTTTGTCTTTTTACGATCTTGCTTCTCCAGCAGAGAATACACATCTGAACTTCTTGAGCAAAAGCAAGCTCAAGCGTACTGCAAGGATCAGAATTCAGTTAATTGCTGATGAGTTCAGAGATGGTCTGTCTAAAATCTGACAGATGAAATTTGATGAAGTTAGTTGCATTCATGCTATTCTTACTGAGGAGACATCAAATGCAAAAATACAAAAGAGGGAATAACTGGTTGGGAGCAACCTAGCAGGAAAAAACTGTGGGTCCTACCTGATCTCTACCAGACTACGTCCCAGAGTGCAAAAGAATTCATGCTAAGACCTTGTTAATCACTAACATTTTTATCACCTTGCATATATATAAGAAGGAGGTTGAAACTATGGACCAAGACAGTAGTACTGTAAAGAAATAGACATTTCCATGCCTCATAGACATGGAGAAATGGAGCAGTGCTTTATTACAGAGGCCTCCTCAGGGTCTGTAAGAAGCATATCTCAGCTGGGCATGGCAGCTTCTTCAGCCCTTATTCAATCCGCTCTATAAGTGCAGATGGTCTCTTCCATAACAGAGCAAGAAGGTGAGTTTAAAGTGGAAACTGCACTGGAAAGATTTTCTGAAAGTGCCTAACCCATTGTTTTCAGCTAAGAAACCCTTTATATCCTGCAGCATGGGTACTGTTTTACATCTTGGAGTGACACTACTGAATCCATAATGACAGACTTGTGTGCAAGGACAAATCCAAACAGGGGATGCTGGAAATGGGCAATGCTAGTACACAAACTGATATTTACCTTAGGACAAAGAGCTCAGTTGCCTAACCAAGTACAAACTTCCTGGGACTCAATATGAGGGCATGTGAAGGAAAAGAAAAATCTTAGTTCAAGAGGTATTAGCAGTAGTGTTATTGGCTCTGCTCTGCTCTCTGCCATGGAAATCTGAGAGAACCTGTAGGGTCTTCTCCAGGTTTAGGTGCTACCACTTGGGAAGGATGTAACAAATCAGAGAATATAGTGGAGATGAGCAAGAATTAAAATATTGGAGGGATGAAGTTTTGAGGAAAAGGAAGCATGGGGTAGAAAAGTTTGAGAAAGCAGTTAAATCTTTTTATTTTAAAGTGTAAAATGTTTTTAAAATACAATGGCTACCAGTTCTATCATCTGGAGGTAGGCTGTAAAGGAAAGGACTTAATTTGCAGCACCGATGACTAAAAATTATGTTTGAGTAAGGTCAGCAAAGCAGTAGGACAGCATCTCATGACAGCTGCCTGAAGAGCAAATGATTCAGAGGGCCTTTGCTCTGATTAATTAGCTTCCTTCCCACACCCACAAGGCCTTGCTGTTACTCAGCTCGATGCCAACATACAACGATGTCTGAAGGGCTCTAAATATTTGTCTGTCCACTCAACTCATGCTTCATCAGGAGTCAGGTGCAGAGGGGGAGGAAGAGGGCTGCAGCACGTAGTGCTTTCAGATTGAGTGAGGGGAAGGGAAAAGAAGAGACTGCTGGCTGGTGGCAAGGAGGTCATCAGTAATACAGATGGCTTGTTTTCCTCTTTCTCACATGGTCACAGGATCCCCATCCTTCAGTCTTTCCCTTTCGCTTTGTGTTGTTCCTAATTCATGGAATAGAATAGGGACTTACAAAGATCATCAAGTCCAACCGCCTGACCTCTTTAGGGTTGACCAAAAGTTAAAGCAGTGTTTAGGGCATTATCCAAATGTCTCTTGAATTCTGACAAGCGTGGGGCCTCAATAATGTCTCTAGGTAGCCTGTTCCACTGTTTGTTCACCCTTGCAGCAAAGACATTTTTCCTCATGTTCAGTCCAAACCTTCCCTTAGTGCAGCTTTGTGCTGATCTCTCACATCCTGTAATCAGTTTCCAGGGAGCAGAGGCCAGCAACTCCATGTCCATTTCCCTACCTCAGGAAGCTGCAGGGAGCAGTGAGATTGCCTCTTGGCCTCCAGATCAGACAACCCAGGAGTCCTCAGCCTCTCCTCACAGGAGATGCCTTCCAGCCGTTTCACCAATCCCGTTGCCCACCTCTAACTTCTATCTCCTTCACTTTTTCCCTTTCTCTGTTTCTCACTCCATTTTCTCTCTTTCCTAACCACTTTTTCCTTTTTGGATTCCCTGACAGAGACTATGCTGTGCCAGGTCTTACTCTACCTAGTTTTGGTCAGTTTTATCTCCCAAAGCCATGCTCTACAGTTGAGTTCTGTGCACATTTTCACTGCAGACCTCACGTGCCAAGGAAAACATGGACTTCTCTGAACTGTTCAGCTCTAGGAAAGACCAGACTAATCCAAGGAGAAGCATGGTGCGGTGTTGTGGTTTAACCCGGCTGGCAGCTAAACACCACACAGCCGTTCGCTCACCCTCCCCCCTCCCTCTCTGGGATGGGGGAGAGAAACGGGAAAGTGAAGCCTGTGAGTTGAGATAAAGACAGCTTGTTAAGATAGAAAATAATAATGATAATAATAATAATATGTACAAACAAGTGATGCACAATGCAATTGCTCACCACCCGCTGACCGATGCCCAGCCCAACCCCGAGCAGCCGGCCCCCCACCCTGGCTAGCCACCCCTATATATTGTTCAGCATGATGTCAGATGGTATGGAATACCCCTTTGGCCAGCTTGGGTCAGCTGTCCTAGGTCTATCCCCTCCCAGCTCTTGCTGCACCCCCAGCCTGCCCGCTGGCAGGACAGAGTGAGAAGCTGAAAAGTCTTTGGCTTAGTATAAGCAGTGCTCTGCAGCAATTAAAACATCAGCATGTTATCAGCACTCTTCTCATCCTAATCCAAAACATAGCACCCTACCAGCTACTAGGAGGGAAAATAACTGTCCTAACTGAAACCAGGACATGCGGAAAGGGAGAACCAGGGGAAAATGTTCCTTTATGTGGAATATGCTTGATTCAAGCAGGATTCTTGGCTGAAGTAATGAAGAAAAAGCAGGATCAGAGTAGTCCACATCTGTTCAAAATTTACTAAGGGCCAGCACTCAAGAGGTGCTAATGTCCAGCACACACCCTTCAATGTTTTTCAGCAAGGAACCTCCCCAAACCTTCTGAAGGGCACAAATGGTGCCCCCGGCTTCTCACAAAGGCAAGCAACAAGTCACTAATTGGATCTCCTGCCTTGAGGTCTGATGAATGTATTGATGTGACTGTTCTAGGAACTTGAGCCTGAAGGAGAGACTTAAAGAAAGAAAAATCATTTGAAGAGTGGTGTGGCATCTAAAGCCTCCCGGGCAAAAGGGAAAATGAGGAATAGTTATTGTTAACAATGAAAGAAATCAGATACATTATTACAAAAAATTTCAAATGGTCAGATAAAAATGCTTACTATGTGGTCTCTTAAAATGAGCCACCACGTACTTTTGATCATTACCACTACTCTGTCACAGCAGATAACTTCTGCTTCTGAGACATGAGTATAATACTTTGTGACAAATATTTTTGCAGCCAACGCTTCAATTTCAATCTTAAAGAGCTCTGTTTTCAAAAATAGCATGTCATTTCACAAAGTGCTTGGACGCAAGCAGGTCAGCTTAATGCATGGCTGTAGTGTGAAGCTGCTGCCACGAACTAACTCTAGCACTTACACATAGCCAGATAGAAAAAACTTCACAAGGTTTTGCTAATCATTTTACTAGTGGATGGCTGTACTGCACCTGACAACAAAGCAGGCTGTACATCTTTTGCATCCACAGAAGTAATGACCCAAAGGAGGAGAGGGAAATAGTTTCACTTTATGCCTTAAAATGCATAGTCCAAGGTGATCTCTGTGTGTTGACCACGAGTGGTTCCTTTGTTGTCACATGTTTACAGATACACAGTATCTGAAAATGGAAGCAAGCCATTTCTATTAAGAAATTCTCTTGGATTTAGGCATAATTAAAAATTCCCCACTTGTTGAAAATATTTCAGGCATTTGGTGGTGAAATGTCTAGAGGGGAAGACGTATGAAGAGCAGCTGAGGTATGTTCAGCCCAGAGCGGAGCAGGCTGAGGGGAGGCCTCATGGCGGCCTGCAGCTCCCTCACGAGGGGAGCGGAGGGGCAGGCGCTGAGCTCTGCTCTCTGGAGACAGCGACAGGACCAGAGGGAATGGCATGGAGCTGGGACAGGGGAGGGTCAGGCTGGGGGTTAGGGAAAGGTTCTGCACCTGGAGGGTGGTCGGGCACTGGGACAGGCTCCGCAGGGCACTGGTCATGGCATCAAGCCTGACAGAGTTCAAGAAGCATTTGGACAATGCTCTTAGACACATGGGCTTGTTTTCGTGTGGGCCTGTGTGGAGCCAGGAGTTGGACTCAATGATCCTTGTGGTGTCTTCCTACTTGGGATATTCTATGATGCTAAGGAGAAGCAGCTCCTCCTAAAAGCAGTCTCTTACTATATTTTCCATAAGTATGATGGGCAACTTGAATCTGTAGAGTCTTCTGGAATATCTGAGGGTTATTGGACGCCTTTTCCATTGTTTTTTTTTTTTTTTTTTTTTTTTTTTTTTTTATACAACATCGGGCTCAGTTTAGTTAGGCTGATCGTGTAAATTTGCATATCCGTCCTTAGAACTAATCTGAAATAATGATGCAATAATGGTTTTAAGGCTAGGCCATTTTGATATATAAATCTTTTAGGTTTTGAATTATACAGTGGCCCAGTGGCCCTTTAGAGCTCTTCCACTCCCTGACTGATAAGATTTAAGCCCCTGAGGTCCAAACTGAACTGTGTTGTAGCATGCATTATGGCTGCATCACGGAGCAATCTTATCAGGAGTAGGAGATATAGCAGAATTGTACAAGTCTATAGTGCTATCCATAGGAAATGATGACTCACTCAGCTAATGTTTTCAAAGTGGCAATATCCTATAAAGTGAAGACATGTTTTGAAGGTGATAAGTGACCCCATTGCCAGGAATAGGTGAAGGACAGTGAGGGACAAGAAGAAAGAAAAATGAGGCTTTACACATAGCAGCCAGTGCTTCTGATACATGTGGAAAAACCTCATTTGTGTTCTGAGCTTGACCCTTTAAACTGTGTAGAGCTTTGCAAGCATTATTGACGTGATTTTGAACAGAGATGTCATCCTTGCAAAAGAAGCTTGTGTCAGTCTTCACAGAGCTCACTGACAATGGTCTGTTCATATAAACACAGACTGATACAAGACCTGTGACTTGTTCAGAGAGTGTTGTGATAAAAGAACAACCTGTCTCAAATGAATAGTGGATAATATTTAGAACAATAGGTGAAAGGTGTTGGTGGAAGCTTAAAAAAAGTGTTCTCTACTCAGAATGAATCCTAAGGAGGAATGACATGATTTGGTCAGGTGCAAAACAATCTATTCTGCCTTTCAAAGGCTTTGGAGGCTATTTATATGGTGTTCCAGAGACAGTGTTTGATAAGCTTAACAATTCATACGGCACCCTGCCAAATCTGCGTAAGGCAACGGAAATTCAAGTTGCTCTCAGCTTTCTAGAGAATAGATTGGATGTTAAGTAGAGCAAAGCAAAGTAGGTTTGTGCTGTATGTCTAGACTTGGATAGTAAATGACTTTTTTGAAGGTGCATTGATTAGAAAAATGACTGCTTGCCCTTGAGTCACTGCCAGCCTCAGACTGCGTCTTGTATCGTTGATGAATGCTGATGCAAGTGGAATGAATAAGCTTCTACAATAACATTAGGTCTACTGTCATTGTGATCTTTTTGAAAGGAAGAAGAACACTTAGATAATCTACTTGACTAAAGAAAAGTCAAGAAATTAAAATGCAAGGAGCTTAATAAAAAAAAAAGCGATCTTAATAAATAATAAATAGTTTAGTGGGCTGTAGTGGTAATGGCTTTTGATTTTCAGTGTATCTTTGTTAACAGACTGACATTGATTTCTCAGAAAGTATGGGTTTTGCTTAAAGATACTGTCTTTTGCGTGCCCCCTCCCCTTCTTTTTTTTTTTTTTTTTTTTTTTTTTCTGTTTACTAGAGTTTTGTCCACTACAGTTCCTGTGGAGTTTAACAGCATATGTACTCCATGGGAGAAAATATTCCCCTAAAAAACACTCACTTTTAGAATGATCATAGAATGGTTTCAGCTGGGTGGGACCTTAAAGACCACCTAGTTCCAACTCCCCTGCTATCAGCAGGGACATTTTCCACTATACCAGGTTGTTCAAAGCCCCATCCAACCTGGCCTTGAACACTTCCAGGGATGGGGCATCCACAGTGTCTCTGGGCAACCTGTGCCAGTGCCTCACCACCCTCATAGTAAAGAATTTCTTTCCTTATAACTAATCTTATTCTATCTCTTTTTTTAGCTAAAAAAGGACTCGTGCTATTGCTACACTCCTTGACAAAGAGTCTCTCCCCATCTTTCCTTTAGGTACTGGAAGGCTGCAATAAAGTCTCCCCAGAGCCCCCTCTTTTCCAGGCTGAACAACCCCAATTATATCCTTCTTCTCCAACTGCATGCACTAATCACTAGTCCTGTGTCAATGCCTATGTGACACGAATGAATCAGAAAACTATTCCAGTAAAACCCCATCACTTTTTGTTTGTTTGTTTGTTTGGCTGGTTTTCAGGAAGATCAGTTTATTGAACCAGTTCATTGAACACCAGGATGAGTAATGGAGGTGGTAAAAAAGGAATATTGGGAATTCATGGCCAAGGTTAGCTGAGACAACCTCCACTTTGGTAGACTTAGGGCCGTGATAAAATGGCAGCCTAAGTTGTAAATAATTGAAGAGCTTAAAGTTATTTCTTTCAGAAAGCAGCTGTTTAGGACAATGTAGTGCAGGTAGTAAAACATATGGACAACTGTGTCCCAAATAATATTTCAATAGACTGGACATATACAACAATGTGAGGCCACACATAGAGTGCTGTGTCCAGTTCTCGCCCCCCCCAGTACAAGAGAGACCTGGACATACTGGAAAGAGTGCAATGCAGGGCCACTAAAATGACCAAGGACTGGACTGGAGCACCTCTCCTATAAGGAGAGAGTGAAAGAGTGGGGACTGAAGGACAAGAAAATCATTAGGACTATTCACCATGGGGATGCCTGACCAACCTGAAAAGTCTTAATAATGAAATCACCAGTCTGATGAATGAGGGGAGAGTGAAGGATATTGTCTTCTTGGACTTCAGTAAGGCCTTTGACATTGTCACCTGTAAGATGTTGAGGAGCTGTTGAAATGTGAGCTGGATGAGCAAAGGTGAATCAAAAACTGGCTGAATGGCCAGACGGAGGAGTCCAACGAAGGGCCACAAAGATGAGGAAGGTACTGGAACACCTCCCTTTTGAGGAAAGGCTGAAAGAGCTGGGACTATTTGGCCTGGAAAAGAAGAGTCTCAGCGGAGAAATTATCAAAGTATTTTAAATACCTGAAAGGAGAGTGCTCGGGGCCAGGACAAGAGGTAATGGGCACAAACTGGTGCACAGAAGGCTCCCTCTGAATATCAGGAAGTACTTCTTTCCTGTGCAGTTGAAGGAGCACTGGCACAGGTTGCCCAGATAGGTTGTGGAGTCTCCCTCCTCGGAGAACTTCAAAAGCCATCTGAACATGGTCCTGGACAAGCAGCTCTAGGTGTCTGTACTTGAGTAGCAGGATTGGACCAGATGACCTCTGGAGGTCCCTTGCAACCTCAGCTATTCTGTAATTCTTTGATATCAACATCAATCAAGACATCAGAAACTATTAACAACAACTCACTTGGCTAGCAAATTACTTCAGTCACAATAAGGAAAAAAACCTGGAACAGACTTAATTTCCACACCTGGACAGAACTGGTCTAGATTCTCAACTCGGTGTAGAAAGATGATAGACTCCAAAAACTAACTTCCTGGGACATCAGTAGTGAATAATTCAGAGCAGGTTTTGTCTGCAACTTTAGGAAACCCTCTTGCCTGGGAATTTCAGATAAGGAGACAGCAAGTATGGCCTGAATGCCAGGAATTTCTTCAGTAATTTCTGCATATGTACCAGTCTTAGTGGTGTGAAATTAAATAATTCCCTTCAGGATTTCTAAACAAAGTGTTAGAGCAAAAAAGGTACAGGTCTCAGAAAGTCACCCGGACCATGGGCCATTTCCTAAATAAGTGAGAAAAATCTGCAGATGACGATGAATTAGTATTTAACAGAGCAATACTGTGTATTTTCTTTTGAAATAACCCATCATACGCACATACTTGCAGAATGATATCTGCTCTTTAAATGAAGCATGAAATTCTGAAACCAGAGAACAAAACATACTTATTGTGATGCCTCTCTAGAGCTTCTTTTTAAGTGACATAGCTAAAATAATAGGTCAATTTCCCAGCCTATGATATGGCTACCTTTATTCTTTGACAACCAATATAACATTACTGATAGAGCAGTTTCATCTAGCTTGCTGTTTCTGAAGACTATATTGTTTGATCTTGAAGACATGGGAATAGTAACAGCCAATGAAAAAGCTGCTAAGAGTTTGGACGGAACTGGTTTCTTAGATGGAGATGAAGAGTGTATTCTTCTCACCAAATATTTAGGCCTATTTTCCATGACAGAACTAGGCACTTACAAAGTGTGATGAATCTGCTCTGTTTTAGATTTCTCTAGAGGGAGATCATGCCCTAGCAGTGCATTCTTCTCTACCTCAGCTATCAAGGGAGTTCAGATAATGACTTGGGAAGCTGATGTATGCCACACCAGATATCATTCTATAGTTATGGTTCACTTCAGAAAAAAAAAAAAAAAAAGCTAACAGATGGAAGATAATAAAAATATAAAGCCATATTTGGCAGTTCTAGCCTTACAACCTATGAACACTAAGAACTTGAAAGAAATTTCCTAGTGGGTAGTAGGGCCAACTGTATACTAGCTGTTCATTTCCTGCATACACATTTGCCCCACATGTAGAAATAACTCTTAAAGCTGGTTTAAAAATATTCTGAATCCAAACAGGGTGAAAAACAGTTTTTTCTTCAGGAAAAAACTTTCTTTACTTTGCTTCAGGAGGAGTACAGATCATTTTGTTGGATTTTTTTTCCCTTATTTTCCTTTCTTGTCTGGAATGATTCCAAATAAATAAGTTATTTTGAATTGGTCTTTGAGTTTTAGTTTGTTGATTCAATGCTTTTTCTTTTTTTCCTTTTATTTTTTTTCTTCTTTCTAAATACTGTGAAATCGTGTCTTAAAACAAATGTTCTTCCACTCAACAAGATACAAATTCCTCAGAGACACAAACTCTTATTTAAAGCATATTACATTTTAGTGGCTGATCTGCCTGGTTGATCATGGAATTGAAATCATGGAGTTGAAATACTATGAGGACAATGTTTAGATATAAATAAGATTGCTTATTACTACTTTTTTATTTTGGGTGGAGAAATAGAAAAAAATATTCAGCACACCTTGAGTAGGAGGTTTGTTTTATCCTGTGATTTTCAGAGCTAGATGCATGACATAGAAGTGATCTTAGATTTTTAACAGATTTTGTTTTGTCTAAATTTGTTTGTCTGTGTGTTTTCCCCATTTCCATTGTCTTCCACCTTTCATCCGCATCAACACTTTGTTATTCTTGCTAATCACACTCCCCTTTAACTGCTAACCCCACCACCTCTGTAGTTAAGTGAAATGTGTGTTTCACTTAAGGGGTGTGCAACACCCCTTGGAAATAATCAATCTTTTTTACATGGAAGAACTCATAAATAGTAACTTATTCAAAAATAAATAGATGCATAAATAATGGTAGTACAGTCTGGTCTATCTGCACAGGAATTCATTCCAGTTTATTACATATTTATGGAGTCTCATTGATTGCTTTCAGTGTCTAAAAAGGTGTGAAAGTCCAATTGAAATTTCTCCATATTTGCATACTGATTAAAACTTCATTTTAATTGGATTCTCAGGTGCCCAAGAAAGCTCATTTTTCAGACTTTCTTGCCAGGATAACTCTCAGAGAATTCTTACTTTAAGCGTTACAGTTAGGAACTGAAGACTTCTCTTTTCCCTTTTGGCTGCCTTTTTTCAAAAAATGCATGGGAGGAATTTATCTTAAGCAGACATATCTTGGATCCTGGTCATGTGAACAGAAATGTGGTCACAATTCCCCATGGCTCCCTTCTGTCCTTGTGTGTTTTCCCTTCTACAGGATACTGGGCTGCAGAAGAAAAGGATGTGCTCTGGTCTGAGCAGGGTCTTCAAATTCAGCCTTTGAGGTCTAGGCACAAATATTACTAGTGGATGGGCAAAGGAAAGGAAGGTGTACAGAAAGAAAATCTAAGGAAAGGAAGGTGCACTGAAAGAAAATCACATACAACTGTCCAAACATGGGCCAACATTGCTTCAACATGGAATAAAATAGATGTAAAATAAATAAATAATAATAATAAATGATAATCAATTTGGAGCCAAGTGAAGAATTGTCTTGAAATAATCTGGGCAAGAGTGAAGCTATTCATAGAGGCAAGTGGAAGAATAAAGGAAACCCTTCTTTTCTTTCATTAGAAATGTGCCACCCACTGCTAGTGTTTTAGGGAGAAGAGAAAAAAAGTCATAGAACAGTTATGTTTTCTACCTAAATCTGTACCACAAGAATATGACAGACATAGGGAGTGCAGCCTTTTTCAATTTCCCCAAGGAAGACCTGACCAGTCATCAACATATTTATCCCTTTTCAGATAGATGAAGGGATGGCAGGTTTCTGTATCCAAATTTATATCTGTTACCTAAGTATGACACTACTTGTTCTCAGTGAAGCACTGTGTTTTCTTTAATTTTTCATTTTTATTTTTTAAAATCTCTGAAATCCATCTCTCTGTCAATCTACCTACCTAGTGTACTTATCCATCTACCTACTTATCAACCACCCTATCTATCAGTCATGTGTTATACTTCTGAGGCTTTATTTGTTAAGAAGGGCAAAAATGCACACTTAATGCAGTTGTGAATCAGCCGGTTCTTAGAGGTCTAATCTGAGATACATTCAGAACTGAATAGCAAAAAATGAGCCAGGAAAATCAGAAAGTCTTTGGCTCAATAACAGGATGCAGACTCAGCAAAAATGGCTATGCAAGTAAAAAGTGCATCAGGTTGTAATAAATACTTTATTCTTCTCAACAGGAAGAATTCTGGTACAGTTATGGGTAAAGCTGTATTTGAAAAGCTTGAATTTCCACAGACTCTGAATACATCAACCAGCTTGCTCAATTTACTGCAAAGACAAGCCTGAATATTGTATTTCTCAAGGGTGACACAGCTTTGGTAAGTGTCACAACTCTCACTGCGTGGTTGCTAAAACAGCAGTACTTGGGGCAAATGCAACAGAAGGAGCCTACTGGCTCCAGACACCTTTTAGATATATTGCTGTCCACCAGCATATAAAGTTGCAGGAGCAAGCTATTTCTTACTCAGAGCGAGGACTGATAGAGGCAAGAAAGGCACAGGTGGACTTCAAGAAGGAGTGTTAATATTCAGAGTTGTTCCAGAGTGACCAAAGGACAAGTTAGGAGATGAGACAATAGGAAGTGGAGGGGGAATAACAGTGACACTGAATAATGCCACAATGAAAAGTAGCAGCAGTGACAGGAAAACAATTCTGATATTTTATAGCTAGTGTGTCATGAATGCAAGTGTCTCATGCCAGGTTATTAGCTGATAGAGCAACTGTATTTCGTGTGGGGACTTGTGCTCCAGGACTGTCAAGCTACTGCAGGAGCTTCTCAAAATTTGTGTCAGCATTGTTGCTGTAGTCCATGACTTGTACCCTGAGGAAAAAGTAGTTTGGGTTATGTTCTCTACAAATTGTTCTTTATTTTGTAAAAGTTGTTTTGCTGTCTTTGTTCAAATACTTTCTAGAAATGTTTTAACTAATATCTGATGTGTGGCTCATTTTCTTATCCACTCTCCAGAAAAAAAAAAATATAAATAAAAGAAAGGAAAGAGAAAGATGTTCAACACAGAAAATTGTTTCTTGTTAGAAATAAAAATGTTTTTAAATAAAAGTTCCTTTCACATGATAAGACAAGTGAGGGATGCTTTGCAATAATCTGTGTTAGATGGGAACTTCTGAGGATATCAGGCTGCCACTGCAGTCTGGCTGGGAAGTACCTACAGCCGTTGGACAGCAAAAATATACAGGTGCCTCTCCAGGGCAACAAACTAGCCCATGAGGACTCCTGAATTAATACGCTAAATCAATCCACTTAGGGATTTATATCTGCACACAGAGAGATGGTGTTATAGCTTCAGTCTCTCCAGAAAGCCCTTTACTTCCAGCAAAAGGTTCAGCTTCATTTTGAATACTTGGTTTCTATTCATCCACAGACTGAACTTTTCCAAGCAGTGGGTCACACAGGCAGTAGTGGTAACCCATATGTGATGTAGATGGCAAACCACTGCCTGTCTATTGACTAATTTTGGTTAAGAGCTGAATCCACATCATCTTACAGAATATCCTAACAACTGGTCATAAATTGTATGCTGTGCAGGCTGGAGACACATGGAACAGAAAGATAATAGGTCTTTTTATGACTTGACCTCTGTACAAAGCAAAATTTCAACTTTTCCTAGAATTTTGACACCCGACATCTTATTTAAGCTTTTCTTTTCACATTTTCAGTGTATGAAATGTCCAGGGACAGGAATAATAGAATAAACTCATTTTCAAATAGGCAAGAAAGCAAATAAAAGGCTTTCAACCAAAAATGTTTTCCAAAATACTGTCTGGGTTTTAAATTCAAATATCTTACTGTCAATTAGCCGCTTTTTTAAGGAAATACAGGACTATGTACAGCACAGGTCAGTTAGCAACTTCAACCTATCTGTCATCTTGCTGAAGAGTAATTTTCACATCCAGTTCTTTGATGGATTATAAAACTATTTTTTCAAAGCAGGACTTTGTGCATAATGGCTAGTCAAATGACAAGGGCACAATTTATCAATGGCTCTTGTTATTTTGTGGAGGACAATCTCAATAACCTATATAAGTGCTGCAACAACTTCAGTGCAGGATGCAAATCCCACCATCATCCTTCTGCATTTCAGCCCAGCAGGCAGAGATGACACATGAAAAGTCACTAAAAGGGTTAAAATATTCTAGAGATCAGGGAGAAATTCTGTTTATTTAGCTCATTTTTACTATAAATATTTAGAAAAGAAATGTAGAGAACAGGATGAGATAAAATTCCCTATCCAGCTTAAAAAAGTTCAAGTGCAAATAGTCGATGACAAGATAGCAGAGTAATAGCTGGGAAAAAACTTTTACAAAAGCATGCAAAAAGCCTTGGCTGAATGTGATCATATTTCAATCTTGGACATATGCTGTATTTGTATAATACAGGAAGTGCCTCATCACGTTAGCCTTCACAAAATGGCAAAAGAAAAATATATTTTAAAAAATAAAATAAAAAGAGAATCAATGCTTTTAAAAGCTAAAAAAAAAAAAAAAGTATTTAAAAAAAAATATCAAATATCTCATAAAGAAAAGATAGAAATATATCAAGCTCACATATGCCTACCATTATTTTGAGAAGAAAGAAAGAAAAAAATAAATAAATAAAAAAATTCAAGGAACAGTTCAAGAAAGTCAAAGAAAATAACTGATCTGGAGAACGATTTTATATCACTCTCATAAATTGCATTCTATGTAAAATAATTGAGCTTCATGACCGACAAGTTCTAATGTAATGCAGTTCAGAAATTTGCATATATATGATATATTAACATGAGAAAAATGTACTACAAAGAGTTGTGAAAGACGAAGATTTTTATTAATATTGACCAACCATATAAAACCAATGCCAACTTATATTTTTTCAGATATCACAAGTATTTGATGAATACAAAAGTCTTCAGAAGTCACTCTAACAAATAGAACATAAAATAAAAAATACAAAAGTATTTATCATCATCAACAAAAGACAGTTGTTTCAAATCATGAGGTTCTCCAAGTTGCATAACTTAGTTAATAACTAAGATACAATATATGACTGTTATACGGGTCAATTTTATTTTTTCCAGGCTCAGAAAGAGTATTAAATGTCACAATTCTTGTGAATTATTCCACTTAAACTAATAGAGATATGCAAAATACAGAGGAATTTGCCTCAAAGACAGTAATATGGGAAATGATCTGGGCTTGATTCACTTTTGACTATACATTGGATTAAGACTTCCAGCATCATCTACTGGCTTTTTGAGAAAACAAACAAACAAACAAAAAGGCGTTGGGTTTAGTTTGTTTGTTTGGTTTGGTTTATTTTGTTTTAAATTTGGACCTAAAATAAATTCAGGTGTATATTTTCCTTCCAATCCTGTTGAAAAATTATTATCATAAAATTAAGACTGTTTAAGGCAGGTAGTTGTCTAAAATAGGCAGTCATCAGCATCTTTTGAATCTTTTACCATCTGAGGTACACACAAAAACCTGGGAAGACAGGTCTTTCTATATGAAAAGATTATTAGCTCTTTGACAAGTTTGGCGGTGCAGAGTCTGGCTGTAGACCTGTGACTAGCGGTATTCCCCAGGGGTCGGTGCTGGGTCCGGTCTTGTTCAATATCTTCATCGACGGCCTTGATGAGGGAATAGTGTCTGCCCTCAGCAAGTATGCCGATGACACAAAGCTGGGAGAAGTGGCTGACCGGCTGGAGAGATGGGCAGGAAGAAACCAAATGTGGTTTAATAACAGCAAGTGTAGAGTCCTGCACCTGGGAAGGAACAACCAGATGTATCAGTACAGGCTGGGGGATGACCTGCTGGAGAGGAGCTCTGAGGAGAAGGACCTTGTGGACGACAGGTTGACCATGAGCCAGCAGTGTGCCCTCGTGGCCAAGAGGACCAGTGGGATCCTGGCGTGCATTAAAAGGAGTGTGGCCAGCAGGTCAAGGGAGGTGATCCTCCCCCTCTACTCTGCCCTGGTCAGGCCTCACCTGCAGTACTGTGTCCAGTTCTGGGCTCCCCGGTACAAAAAAGACAGGGATCTCCTGGAAAGAGTCCAGTGGAGGGCCACAAAGATGATATGGGGCCTGGAGCATCTTCCCTATGAAGAAAGGCTGAGAGACCTGGGTCTGTTCAGCCTGGAGAAGAGAAGACTGAGAGGGGATCTCATCAATGTCTATAAATACCTGAGGGGTGGGAGACAGAAAGATGTAGCCAACCTCTTCTCAGTGGTTTATGGGGATAGGACAAGGGACAATGGCTGCAAGATAGAGCACAGGAAGTTCCGCACTGACATGCGAAAGAACTTCTCGGTGAGGGTGACGGAGCACTGGGACAGGCTGCCTAGGGAGGTTGTGGAGTCTCCTTCTCTGGAGATATTCAAGGCCTGTCTGGATGCCTACCTGGGCAGCCTGCTCTGAGGAACCTGCTTTGGCAGGGGGGTTGGACCCGATGATCTTTCGAGGTCCCTTCCAACCCCTACAATTCTATGATTCTGTGATTTATGAAAGATAATGTGAGAAACAAAGTTGTGTTTTTGCAGTAGAGAACTAATTTTCTGTATTCCAAGGTAGTTGTATAGTCATAATAAGGAGAAAAGCTAAGTGGATAAGTGGACAGTAGAAGGCCTCACTGTTCCAAAATAAGGTAGAAGCTTGAGAAAAACAAGATGAGCAGTGTGAGAACAGTAAAACAAAGATCGCAAGTTCTCAAAACATAAGAAAGGAGAAATTAAAGAGATTAAAAAAAAAAAAGAAAAATTGTACTTATATGGTATAGAGGAGTGTTGAGTACTTTGTGAACCTGTAGTACTCAGCCAGTGAGGAAACAGGGGAGGTGATCAGGCGTCAGGTAATAGGGAATAAAAGGTTATGATTTGTTTACTAAAATGCGCTCCTGATTGACAGGATACCCGCCATTGCCATCGCAAATAAAATAGCTTCACAGAAGATCCTGTCTGAAAAAAAATATTTGAGATGTTTCTCACAATAATGGGAAAAAAATGCCTAACATACTGAACTTTTTCTTTTTACCTTACAGCTGTACTCTTAGGATGGGGCATGAGACCATAGATGGTCAAGTTCTGAAAACTGCATAAACTAGTTGCTGATTCAAACCACAGTGTCTAAAGTTTGAGACTCCTTTCAAGAGAGAGAAGTAAGGCAGACTCTGAACATAAAGTCACTTCAGATCTAGACTGTTTTACCTCAATGCAAGGACTATTCTACTTATTTCATCTAGAAGCCAATTAACAAGAGCTCAAACATCTTTTCCTGTCCTGCATATGCTATTTCACACATACTCTACATATAGTACCTTATGAAAACCCTTTACCATGTTTGGAAAATGAAATCATTATATGAATATTGCTTCTTGTTTATATCATATTAGAGTACAGTTACCAAAAGATGAATGACAATGAGAAATACGTATGGAAACCATGATGTTCATGCTACACGATTATCTTCCTTTTATGATACAATCTTGCATTCTTTTTGCACTATTTTCAGAGGTTTATTTTTTCTTCTTTTCTTAACATGTTGTATGTTAGTTCTGAGTATTACCCCTCAGGGAAATACCTTGAAAAAATCTTTTGAGGCTTTCTTGTTTTAGTGTTGGATGAGCTGGACATATTTTTAAAGCTTTGTTCTGAAATGATCCAGCAGAAACCTATTCAACATCCCTTGGAAATTACTACCATCAGCAGGCAAGTATTTCAGGGACAGAACTGAATTAAAATTCAGAGATCCAATTTGTATGAGGAAGCTGATTTGTTGCTGACCTTTGGTAACAAATGCTTTTGTGATGTAAAATTGAAGTATATTTTCATTTATGCCTTTCACAGATGATCTAGAACAGACAGTCCTTTTTCTCTCATAATCTCTTTTTGTTTTTGAAGATACAGTTCTGTGAGAGAACATTAATGTAATTTATTCATGTGTAGCATAATATTCAAAAGAAATTACTGCTTGGCATGGATAAAATTGATAGGTTCTTAGCTATCTGTACTGTTGAAGTAGTTCATGTGAGATGTTACATAATTGATATTTACTATAAATGTCTGCAATTTCTTGAATTTTTCATATGAAATTTAATCACCAAATTGATGCATAAAAAAAAATTAAAACAACCTAATATATAAATAGATTTACCACCTGGCAGCTCTTGTGAAAAGGTAATAAAGTATGTTCAAACTTTAAATATTTATACAAGGAGTTTTTCTGAAACAGCAACTGTTTTTTAAAAAAGGTCAATTTACAGTGCCTTTTCCCAAACATAATGAAGTTTCTAGAGCTCAAATGATTTCATGAATTATATTTATTTTGACATCTGAAGAAGTAGCTTATACGGAAGAGATGCCCAAAAAAATCCGCCTACAATGAACAGAAGAAAATATCCACCTGGCTTTGAAGGGACAGGAAAATATTTTAAAATGTAAAAAAACAAAAACAAACAAACAAACAAACAAACAAACAAAAAACAGCCTATCCATTATGATACAATGATTTTGTTTTCATAAATAATTCTTGTGTGCCTTTAAAAGTACAGCAACCCCAAAAGTGGAAGACCTGCACATGTTGTATCCCAGTTGAAATTAATAGAAACATTTCTACTGATTTCAGTAAGAAAGAACTTCTTTCAAAGATTTCCAGTGATTTAAGCTGACTGAAAAGATTTAAACAATTAGCAAAAAGGTGGAATTTCCATATTGTGTCTCAGCAAGGCATGATACATTAATTCCTGTAAATCTTTTTCAAATCAAGAAGTGCCTAAGTGAGAGCACAGAATTTTTTGTATTCTAGAAATATCAATAAATACATAAATAAATAAATGTTGACATTTCAGAATATTCTCCTGCAGAAGAATGGAAGGAGAAGTTGTGTCCCTTTAAAAACCTTATTCTTGGTTAAAAGAATAAAATAGAAAGACCTAGGCCCTAAAGACAGGATTATTCATAATGTTTCTGTACTCTTTTTCCCTAAATGCTATCTGTGCCGAATATTAAGCAAGAATGATTTGGGGTGCAATTCCCATTTGGAAACCTAAAGACATTTATCACCCAGGTTTTCCCATCTTGTCTTAGATATCTCTTATTTCAAGAATCTTAAAAATTTTTGGATTAACAAGAGATGAGTTGTTTGGAAGAAGGCTGAGCATGACCAATTTTGATGACAGATTTAATATCTTCATACTAAGCCAAGGTTTACAGAGCATATATTTTACATGGGGTGGAGAGTACCAACTAGACACAGCTTTTTGGCTCTTCCCTTCTAGACTAGCTTCAGTTTTACAGAAGTCTGTCTATCTCACAGTTTGTATTTCTTTTTTTATTATTATTATTTATTTTTATTTTTCCCCTCAAAAATAATAGAGATACATCCAGCATACAATAAGCTAGTACTAATGATCCTTCCAGACACTATGGGATGATAAGAAATTATCAGCATCAACTTGTGAAAACATTGTGAGCATTAGACACGATCACAACATGGTGGTGAGATGATTCCCTGGCACATGAAATGGATGGATGGGCACATACAGTCAAATAACAACCCTTCACATGTCATTGAATGAACAAAAGATGGGTGTCACAAGGGACTTTATAGGGTATTTATAGAGCTTTGGGTACAAGCTGTGGAGGAAAGGCCAGGTGTCTGTCTCTGTGCTCACTCTCAGCTCATGGGCAAGGGAAAATAAATAGCAAATTGTCAGTAGCATAGATGTGATTTAGCATGTTGGAACAAGGGGACATTTTAACGAGGCTTGAAGCCTCTTAGGGTAAGACGTTGGAGGAAGTGACTATTATTGGTAAACTGAAAAAAAAATCCCACCAACTCATCAAGTATACGATGACTTGAAGGGATACAAAGAAATGAAATGTGTAAGATTATCAGAAAAAAAGTACTTTCTAGGAAGGCAAAAATTCTCTGTTAAGCCACAGTACAAAAGCTTGTAGAAAAGTTTGTATGTTTCAAATAAAAGTCAGATGTAACTTAAGGAAAAACAGAGAGAGTAAAAAGGATTAACAATATTACATGTGAGCTCTATACATCCCATTGCTTGCTTTGGAGCCATTAGTAATAAAGGGAATATAAGACTTAAGACATTCATGGATCATTTATGGTCTGCTAACAAAACTAGTCTAACATTTTGTAAGGTACAAACCTGAGCAAGCTACTCAATAAGCATTTCTCATTAGTATGTGATAAAGAAATCATGTCATGAACATTATCAGTCCAGGAAAAAGACCTTTCATGAGGGATTTGTGTGGGGCCTCAGTACCTTTCATTGTTTGGTAAACAATGAAAGCTAAATGTAAGGAAAAAAAGTACTTTCGGTAAAATTGAGAGGCTTTTTGAAACCAGTAAATAATAATTAATACAGGGAAGCCACACAACTAAATATCTCTTAACAGATGGGATATACCAGCAGAATGCAGGACTGTATCCTGGAAAGCAGAGACTCTGAATGGAATTAAAATTCACAGTAGGGGAGAAAACCTCATTAATACCTCTGTGTGGCATGCATTAGTGAAAAAGGACTGTTTGAACCCTGTAATCCATGAACCACAAGTAATTTTATCCTTGTGTGAAACATAGGTGAGGCTGGTACTGAAATACAGCATGGAATTTTGGTGGCTGCATTTATAGTAAGGCTAAGAAACCTCAAGAGAATTGTGAAGATAACCACAGTAGTTACCCATTTTCTGAAGAACACATCTTGCTGTTAAAGACTTAATGCTCAAATCTGGTTAGCTTATTAAAAGAGAAGATTGAAAAGTGATTTGATTGCAGACTATAATGCCTTCACAAGGAGAAAACAGAGGGGAGTACATATTCCTTTACTGAGTGAGGAAGGCGCAAGAAAACCCACGAAATTGAATCAGATAAATTCTAATAGGAAATAAGATACAAAACCTAGTAACACTCACATAGATTGTTTCCTGAAGTAAATTACTTAGAAAATCTGCCATCTCCTAAAGTCTCATCATCCTTGAATTAGAGCAGTGCAATGATTTGCTTTGAAGACATGCTAGGCAAAACACAAAGGCCATTGGACCCAGTGGAGTAGTATATGGTAAACATCAATGGCATGTGATACACATGATCAGACTATCTGACTGAAAAACAGCTAGGGGTTGTGTCAATGCCTATGGGAAACTATTTGAATTCAGCAAATCATCAAAACCTCAGTTTACATCTGCTCATTAGGTCCTGAAAGAAGTTTAGCAGCTAACAGTGAGGAGTACACCTCTAACAGTGAGTGGGCACCACCCACACACAACCAAACCCTCACCCAGTACCTGAATAACCCTTTCCTCAGGACTGCAGAAATGCAGGATAAGGGAGCAGGGTGGGTGGACAGGCAACCATGGGAAGAGGGGCTGAAGGAATCAGAGGATGGAGAATTAAAATGAAAACTAACATGAACAGGCAAACATACACTGTGTGAAAAAAGCCAGAAGAGCCAAAAGATACATGGCTGAAAGGGTGAGGAGCTAGCAGTGCTGCATATTAAAAGGAGAATATTTCCCTGATCTTTGTCCTAATACAAGCTATAATGCATACTAAAAATCAAGGTTGGGAAGGTGGAAGGAAAAGGGATAATCTCTGCTGAAAGAATCCATGGGAATAGATGTTACAAAAACAATGTCTGTGAACTATAATAATTGTGAAATAAATACATTAAAACATTATCATTTTGGATAGGAATATTAAGCTTGTATATTGCTAAATACTGTGAATGACAGAGTAATTCCAGAAAAAGATAATAATAAGAATAAAAAAGTTCATAAAATATATTCTGTAAGTTTAACAGGAACAGCTTCATTATTCCTGAAACAGTGAATATTGCAAGATACACTCTCATCTGTACAGTCACAAAAAAATGACATTAGCAATGAGGTTGCTATTGCCATGATTGCTATTGCTGCAGTTCCTACACAAGCAATAGCTCTGCCATTAAATCTCCAGTCACAGAAGGAAATTCCAGGTGGTTGGGGGGTAGTGGAGTCTGAATGGTGCGTTTTCCCCTATTCATTTTACATTTGGATTCACTGGAAGTTTATTGGGCAAAGGGATCATTCTATAAAAACCCTGAAGTGTAGAGGAAATGAGAAAACAAAGCCAGGTGCTGTGAAGACCCCTCCTGCCTACTAAAAGATCAATGAGTTGTTTGAAACAATTCTTAGGGGACAATTTAAAAGTAAATATCCATCAAAATTCTGCCCTGTTTATAAAAGCTGTTTTGACTGCCAATCCTAACTCACATATAGCTTTTTGTGTTCACTTTCCATCTCTCACACAACCTTTTTACTTCATTTCCTCAGATCAAACTTTCTGATCCAAACTGCAATCCAAACTTCAGACTTCTTGGCCAAAATCTGAATAGTTTTGCTTGAGGAATTTTGGGGCTGTTCACAAAGGCAAGAGGACTGTACTCTCCATAAAACCCTTAAGTGCATGCTTGTAAGGTTTCACTAGTTTTTTAGAGTAAGATGCCTAACGCTGACAGCCATCACAAAGCACATCTTAGGAAAAAAAACATTAAAGGCACTTTGAAATCTGTAAGGAATCAATGAATCATTACCAATGCTATCTGAGGAACTGAAATACCTGAAAATGTGACAACATGAATCATTTTTCTCTTTGTCATCACCATTACTCACTGTTTCCCACTTGAAAGAGGATGTTCTCTAACCTTCCTCTCCTTATAAATCTAGCATATGGAAATTATCCTGTAGGTAACTGGGATGATTTTTCCTGAAAAGAAGCAATCATACCTACAAGAGGGTAAATTACACAGAGGCGAGAAAAGTTTCAAGGTTAGGATTCCTGTAAATATCAAGTTGTACATTAATTTTTAAACATGACTTAAAACATATGTACATAGAGCCTCACCCCAAGGGTTGATAAGCATGTGGCTTCAGAAATGGTAAATAGCAGGTGTGCAAAATCTCCTAAAGCCCTGTTGACAACTCTGAAGAAACCACCCCCTTCCAGCAGCCAAAGAGCTGACTGCTGTACCAACAGTTTACAGAAGTTATACTGAAACTCCCTTCAGATGGTAAAAGAGTAGAGGCACAAAAAGCACATCTGAAAACACATCCAAAAGCTGCAGTCTTTCTGGCACGGAGGACAGCTTATGCTCCAGTTCCACTGTGCCATGCTCCTCTCTCTTCCGCTGCAGAAATATTTCTTGCTTTACAGCCATCACTTCTTGTGAAAGGTGATATTTATCTGGGTGAGAATTCAAGCAGAAATCTCAAGATAAAAACTTTTTTAACAGAGTTTTATAGGTTACCATGTACTTTGATATATCTACTTTCTAAAATATATTTTTTTTTCAGCTTCTAAAGCTTTTCTCAGATAATGTCTCTAGTGATCACTCTAAAGGTTTTCTCTCCTTTATATTTACAGTTTTCATAGTCTTTTAGGCAGGACTGTTTGAACACAGTATTTTACCATTAAGTTTTGCAATCCATTCCTAGATAGTGTTTTCATTGGTATCCTGCCCTCCTTTCAATCTTCTCAAACTGAAAGGACCTTTTTCTTTTACACTCGCCTCTTTGATTTATAACATAATATTTCTGTATTTTTCCTTCAGAAAAGGTGTTTGCTTTTGTCTAGGTCCCATATTACTTCTTGGAGGACATTATGTCCCCAGAGGCCAAATGAAGTAACACCAATTCATCTAGCACTTTTTCCCAGACACAAATTAAAGTGTGAAGTTTCTCTCAACAACTATAGTAACATTTTCTTTCTGGCATGTCATAGCTTCCATTTAGTTTAGGAACAGAAAGAAGCAATGTAAATACCATAACGGTGAGTTAATAACCCAACAGAGCTAGTCAAAGCATTTCTTAAAGCTTGTGTGCAGACTATCAACACTGTCCTGACAAGGTTATATTATGAAATAAAAACTGACACCTAGTAGTGTCTCGTTGGTTCATCACTCATGACCCAGCAATCCAGGACACAGAGATAGTGTCAGAAAGATATTTTCTAGTAAGGATGAGAACTGCTTGGCACACGGAGACTGTACTAGTAAAGACAGATGTTGCTACAAGTGTTCTTGAGATTGCTATTAAGTCAGTAAGTGCTCCCTGGCACATGGCCGTAAACCCTGCGTGCACCCTACTGTACAAGCAGAGAGGAGAGCAGCTCTGGAGAATGCTCTCAGGATGCTTTTTGATTGCCTCGGGATAAACCGGACAGATATGTAATCCAGGTTTTATATATATATATATATATATATTTAATATCAGGGGTCAGGCTCTATCATTCCCATAATTTCTTACGATTAATATATGTTCTTGTTTGCAGAGCTCAGTAATACCACTACACAGCATTTGATAGGTTCTAGTTCCACAGTTTTATATAGATATTCTAACTTAGATGAAAATATATATAAATCATATATAAACCTAGCCCATTATTTGAGAAAATATATAATTTGTACTAGCCTGCATTGCAAATTACAGGCTGTTTCCTGTGCCTTACTTGACTACAAGCCGGCACTGAAGTGGCAAATTTCTGACTCTTCTTTAGCAAACTTGGTTCACCTCTAGGAAGATATGCAGAGCCTCTATAGATGATATTTACAAATGACTGTTAAAAATGCCAAAGCAAATTAATTTTAAAATCTGCCAGTCACATAGAGACTAAACAGATTGATCAGGGAGCCTGAAATGGTCTGATTGCTCATTACCAGCTCATATCTGCATATGGCAGACTAAGATTTGTTACAGCAAAACCTCAGAAAGCTTATGAAATTGATTCACTGCCCTTATTTTAGCCCTTCACTATAGACATCATATTATACTCCCTCTGCAATTTAGATTTTGTTTTTATTCATTTACTAAAACTGCTTCAATGTTATTTCAACCTTTGCTGATGTTTATGTCAACTGAAAATAAAGGAAGTTGAAAATAGACTTTTCTTCATTGGCAAGTAAACACAATCTGACTACATATGTGGAAGGTTGAGTTAAACAAGCCCCAGGAGGACCTGAAATATAGTTTAGTTTCTTCCATGAGCCATCTGCTGTCCCTATTTCTAGAGAAAAGAAAACAGACTTCACCTTATGTCTGCCTTACAAAGAACTGAAGGCAATGTAAAGCTGAGTCACTGCGGAAAAGGTTGGGTCATACAGCCTGCACTGACTCCTGCCAAACACAAATTGAAGGTTAAGAACAGGGAAGAAAGTTTCCTTTTAGGCATTCCATGGCAAATAATCATTCACCATGAGATTTTTCTACACTTTTTTTTCTCCAGCATCCAATACCAGCCACTGGTCTGATCAAAGAGTGGTGCTGAACTAGCAGGGTTGAGCGAAGCTAGGGATTCATGATAGTTGTTAGATCTTGATCTGGAAGTGATTTTTTTTTTTTTTTTTCTTCCCTGCAGGGGTATGTTTTCACTAGATTAAAAGCATGGACATGAAAATATTTTTGTAATAGTATTTGTGATGCTGGATGACAAACTATATGACAACACATTGCAGAGCAACATATTTCAAAATCTGAAATAATGAAAGCTCCAATCTAATGGTTGTAAAACCAAGTAAGTTCAATCAAAGACTGACTCATATTTGCACTCTAGTCACACTAATTCAGTGTTCTAAAATTGGGAATATCATTACCAAACCCTACTAGAAGTCCTCTTTCTCTTGCAATGAATGTAACATTGGAGTCCAATGCAGAGCTATTATTCAGTCCAGACTCCTTAACATGACTGACAAAAAATGATCTAGTCCTATCCATCTACTTCATCTCTGCTTCTGTTGTGGCAGTTAAACACCATGGAAAATTAGTTTGGAATGGAAATTCCACCCACCTTCCCCATTTCCTTTGCCAAGGCAGCATCACCACAGCTTTGCAGTCCTTGACTATGCTGTGGCAGAATACGAATGCTGAAGACATCACCCTTTTCCAAGCCACTCTTTTCCACTTTCACTGCCTACCCTCTCAGAACATTTTATTTATGTCTAACTTCATTCTCGCTTTCAAATTACACGTGCCCTATCCACCACACAATTGGCAAAAGCATGTTTCTCCGATTCACAGCCATCCTTGTTCGTCTGCTCCCATTCCACACTTTTCTTAAAGCCTAAACAAGACTTTTCCACTTTTCTTTGGCAGCTAAATAGTTGTGCAGTTCTTCTTCCCTTTCCTGTTTTCCAGTTATTACAGATATTTTTTTGAAACATAGCATAGTATTACTGGTGCTGAGTAGAATAGGATTGCTGGATGTCATGAAGATCTTTCTCTAGTATGATTATCTTTTCTCATAGCAGCTTTTTTTTCCTCTCTCTCTCTCTTTTTTTTTTTTTTTTTCTGTACCGTTACATATGATTTATAATAATCATATTGTCCAGAATGAGACACAGTATGAAATCAGTGGAAACCTCTTGAAAGAGACATCCCTTTTATCAGTTAGGCAATGATAAAAATTATACATTCAATTTTGCATTATTCTGTAAAATTTGCTTCTGCACCATATTTTCTTGCATATGAAAAACCCATATTAAGCAGCACCAAAAGTCTTACGAAAGTCAAATTACAGCAAATCTATGGCTTTCACCTTAGTCTTAAGGCCTAACACTGTTTGCACAATGAAACACAGCTTATTTACCCCTAACAAATTCATATCTGCTGGTGCTTACGTTGTTGGCTTCCAGATCATAGAATCACAGAATGGCCTGGGTTGTAAGGGACCCTGAAGGTCATCTAACTAGGCCAAGGCCCCATCCAACCTGGCGTTGAACACCTCCAGGGATGGGACATCCACAGCTTCTCTGAGCAACCCGTGCCAGTGCCTCACCACCCTCATAGTAAAGAATTTCCTCCTAATGTCTAATCTAAATCTATTTTCTTTTAGTTTAAGACAATTCCCCCTTGTCCTATCATTTTCTACCTGAGTACAGAGTCCTTGTCCATCCTTTTTATAAGACCCCTTTAAGTACTGGAAGGCCACAATGAGGTCTCCACGGAGCCTTCTCTTCTCTAGGCTGAGCATCCCCAGCTCTCTCAGTCTTTCTTCAGAGGAGAGGTGCTCCAGCCCTCTGAGCATGTTTGTAGCCCTCCTCTGGACTCACTCCAGCAGCCCCACATCCTTCTTGTGCTGGGGGCCCCAGACCTGGATGCAGCACTCCAGGTGGGGCCTCACAAGGGCAGAGCAGAGGGGTACAATCACCTCCCTCACCCTGCTGGCCGCTCCTCTGGTGATGCAGCTCAGGACACAGTTGGCCTTCTGGGCTGCAAGCATTCACTGCTGGCTCATGTCAAGCTTTTTGTCCACCAGGACCCCCAAGTCCTTCTCTGCAGGGCTGCTCTCAATGAGATCTCCCAGTTTGTGCTCATGTCTGGGAATGCCCCATCCCAAGTGCAGCACCTTGCACTTGGACTTGTTGAACTTCATGCAGTTCATATAGGCTCACTTCTCCAGCCTGTCCAGGTCACTCCTTGTGTTGTATCAGCCACACCACTCAGGCTGGTGTCATCTGCAAACTTGCTGAAGGTACACTCAATCCCATTGTCTATGTCATTGATGAAGATATTGAAAAACACTGGTCCCTAGACAGGCCCGTGAGGGACACTGCTCGTCACTGGCCTCCACCTGGACATAAAACCATTGACCACTACTCTTTGGGTGTGGCCGTTGAGCCAATTCCTTATCCACTGGATGGTTCACTCTTCAAATCCACATCTTTCAAATTTAGAGATTAGGATGGTGTGTGGGACTGTGTCAAAAGCCTTACAGAACTCCAAGCAGATGACATCAGTCGATCTTCCCTTGTCAACTGATGCAGTCACTCCATCATAGAAGATGGAGTCAGGCATGAAATATAAATGAATGCAACCTGTTTAAGCATTTGTCCCAGAAGTATTCTGGAAATTGAAGTTGTCTGCCTGCTCTGTAATTCCTTGATTCCTTTTCTTTCCCCTATCTTTGCTTTACCTCTCTTTTTAGATGCAGTATGTATACCCTTTCCCATCTTTCCTATACCTCACCTTTCCTCCATGATAAAACTGTTAGTAGTTCCAGAATTACTTCAATGATTTCTTAAGTGTCCAAGGATAAAGTTGGTCAGGTATGTTTGAGAGATGAGATATAGTACTGTAAAACAACTAATGTGTCTCTTTCTTATTCAAGCCAGACACTTTATCTCTTTTTCCTCTAGTGTCAGCTGTACTAGTCACCTATTTGTATTGATCTTTCTAGACTGATACTTGGGAAACAGCAAATGCTCAAATGTTTTAAACAGTTTTCGGAAAAAAATATCAGCAAAAAAAGTTTTGGGGGGCAGATTTTTTTTCCATCTTTCTGATCTGCCTTGCATCTTTCTGATCTTGCCAAATATATCTGAAAAAACTCCTGCTGGAAAACTAAGGGTTTTGTGTTGATGTATCCTTTCTATATATATCATACATTGATTTCACTAGTAGCACAAAGAGTCATTTTTTTAAGGTATTGTTTATTTATTTTTATTTATTTATCTATTTATTTATTAAGCAAGCTTCCATGTTCTGAACCACTGCCAAAGCAACAGGAGAGCTGATTTCTCTTTCCTCTCTCTCTCTCTCTTTTATTTTTTATTTTTTTTCCTAGCTTCACCTCTTGCTGTGGATATCAGAAACGAATGATTCTTCTAATTGCAAGTAGGCAGTAAATAATGGCAGACTTACAATTCATTATTTTGTAATGCAGAAGATCAGCGCACTAGAGTTCCAGCACAAATGAGCTGCAATGGTGTGCTCTTGATTATTTATCCTTAAAGGGTATAATTAAAATAAATCATATTGATTTGGGTTTATACATCAACTTCAAGATTTTCCTAGTTCTGACTGAGTTACTTCATCTTCAGAATGACTTATAGTAAAGTGAGATTAGCCTCAGTCTTAGTTTCCATGACAAACGCATGAAGATGATCCAGCCTATAGCACCCCAAACACTACCATTCTGCCTAAAAGTGATTTCAGTGGGCAGCTGAAGAGGCTTCCTCGGCATCGTTACGTGCAGCAGCTCAGTGAAGGCACATTGTCACTTTAACTAAAATAAGGGAAGGAACAGTGGGTGAGGCAATCAAACTTCTTCCAGAACAAGCTGTTTCATTCTGTAGGTCTTCCCTCAAGCCTAAACATTTACTACCCAGAGAATGAAGCATCATCAACTGCATTCTCCCTGGAAGCTCCACACATGCACAGAAGTTCAATTGCTGCACAGGAGTAGGAAAACTGCTAGAAAGCCAATTGGTGAAACAGTTTCTCCTTGTTCATGACATACTTATTTTTTTTTTGTGTAAAAGTGGAATGAGACAGACTTGATATATCTCAGCCTGTGTACCTCAACATTTTGTGAGATGTGGACTGTTATTTAGGTCCCATTACAACTCCTGCTTTTGTAAGTAGAAGGACAATCCAGGGACTATATGGGATCTATGAACAAATAGGAACTGAATAGGACCTATGAGTGGGCCTTAGTCTTCTGTCCCACAACTATAATTGGCAAGTCACCAAAAATTTCTATGTCTCTGTTTTAGATGGACATAATAATATTTATAGCTGCTACTGTAAGAATTCAATGTATTGTCTGAGCACCTCAAAAATGGGCATATGCAATCAGGTACATTAAGTTTTTAAATAAAATAGCCTTTAGGGAAACAGTCTTTAGGGAAACAAACAAACAAATAAACAAAAAAACTGTACATGGTGCTGGCAAAGAAAGACACTGAGACACAAAATATTCTAGGTGGAGAGGGTCTTTTGTCTGTCCTGCACTATATCCTGTTTCTTAGTTGACTTTGAAGCTTTTGCCTGTGTGTCTCTATTTCTATCCTTTTTCATCATCTTCAAAAACTTTAATATCCTGGCCTGAGGGTGTAGCCCTAGTTGAAACAAGAAACCATAGGGACCTCGCTGAAAACAGACTAAACAGGGAAATGGGTTTCCAAAGCACACATTTCCTTTTATTTAGCTATAAAACCATTCGCTTTTAGCAGCTTCCTTAAATGTGCAAGTAACCACCCCACTCTTTTCAGCTGGACATACAGGCTCATAGTTTGATTTGTTTTAATTAACATTTTAACCTTCAACCCTGTAGCTTGTTGTAGGACAAGCTGTAGTACAACACTTCCTATTACAAGAAAGGAACAGGGTGAGCAACATGGTGCCTCCAGGGAAAGAAAGAGACAGGAGTGCTCATAGCCCAGCCCTTGGAGCAGAATAAAATATAAAATCCCTGGTTTCCTGAGCCAGGCTCTTGGGACAAAGCCTAAAGATTAGCCCCCCACCATCTGTCTGCTGAGAAACAGGGCTCTGAAGAGTAAATTATGTATTCCCAAGTCCCTGCTGCACTCTTGCATTATGTTATATTAATCATTTAGTGAAAGGACTAGAATCCAGCTTTCCTTAGCCTCAGGTGGCAGCTGTAATTCCTAAGCCAAGCTATTACTCTTTTCTCTGTAGTAAATATTTTTTCTTGTTCCTTAGGAAGCAGAGCATTGGGATCCCTGATGCTGACAGATGACAGATCCTTGTCCTGGGCACTGGGGTCTGAGGACTCTTGCAAGGGGAGAGAGGGCCATGACATGAATCACAGCAGCGCAGTACCGGAAGGTCCCCATGGTAAGGGTGGTCAACATCTCTTCTCTTCTAGAAAAAAAAAGACAGCTAAGCCCTAAGGCCAGATATGAGGCCTGAACTGTGAACCCTGAGCAAGGGAAAGTCTTTAACTCAGAATATAGTATGCAGATGTAAAGAAGGGATTTTTTTTTTTTTTTTTTTTCCTTCCATCCTCATTTGCATTTGCAGCTCTCATTTCTGGCTATCCATTTCTTGCCCTGCATCTCACAGGAAGTCCTCACATTTGACCCAGAGCCCCACTGCAATGCTTGAGGCCCTGTTGTGGATCTTGCTCTTCAGGTCAAATGCAAATATTCAAACCCTCAAGCTGACCACTTAAGGTGTTTTTCCCTACTTTTGAAATACCTTCCCCATTCACAGTGAACATATACGTACATTTACAGCTCCCACACAGAAGACTCTGTCCTCATAAACACCAGCAAGTACATGTTGAGTGTCTCACAGGACTTACATAAGTGTTTCTCACAGCAGAATTAAGTCCAAGGGGCTTTACATCATCTTACTTGCAGTTAGGAAGGCACAGAAATGAAATGCAATCACATATATATATATATAAACATGAGAAAGCAGAGACAGCAATCACTTCTGCATTGAGAAGTGATTGAAAGAGTATCTCCTTACATTTTATTTTTTCTCCTCATTCATTTTCCACACTTATCATTTCCAAACACAGCACTAAAGTCCTTGTCTTAAAAAGCTTGCCATGAGCTAGAGTCAGATAAATCAGAAGAAGTTAGATTATTTCTTTTTCTTCTCTACCTACCATAGTGATAAGACCTAAGCAATGTTCAGGTCCTTCAGGCATACCAGCTAATACCATATTCAATTGCATTCTGAAATGAAATGAGCATAAAAATACCAAAGGTTCCTGTCTACAACATTTACACTCCATTAATACCTGAATGCCCAGTAGTTTCAGACTAGCAAAAGATACCTAGACACCCAGAAATACATTGTCTAAATATGCAATAATGTTTCATAGCTGTTTCATAGAATCATACCGTCATCTAGGTTGGAACAGACATTCAAGATCATCAAGTCCAACTGTCAACCTGACCTACCAAGTCCCATTACTAAATCATGTCCCTTAGTTCTACGTCCACACATCTCTGTGGTGGTTTTACCGTGCTAGGCAGTTGAACACCACAACCGCTCTCTCACTCCCCCTCCTCAGATGAGGAGGGGAAGAAATAAACTCACGGGTTGAGATAAGGATAATTTAATTAAAGAGGAAAAATGTTATTAAGGAAATATTATTATTAATTAAACAATTCAACCAAAGGGAAAAAAGGGAAAGGGGAAGAGGGAGGGGGAAAGGGAATAACTAAACAAAACAAGTAAAGGCTATGTGGAAGTGCAGAGGAAAGAAATTACTCTCTACTTCCCACAGATGAGCGATGCTTGACCACTTCCTTGAAGCAGGGCCTCAACGCACGTAGCCGGTGTTCGGGAGGAGGACAGACGTTTTCGCAACGAGAGCCCACCCCTCCCCTCTTCTTCCTTTTTCCACCTTTTATTGCTGAGTGTGACATCATATGGTATGGAATATCCCTTTGGTTGGTTTAGGTCAGCTGCCCTGGTGATGTTTCTCTCTCACTTTTTTGCCCACCCCCCGGGAGGGTTACAGAGACTCCTGATGCTGTGCCAGCACTTCTCAGCAGCAGACACAACACTGGTGTGATCCCACTGCTGTTCTAGCTACAAGTGCAGAGCGCAGCACTGTATGGGCTGCTTCAGGGAAAGTTAACATCCCAGCCAGACCCAGTACAATCTCTTAAATACCTCTAGGGATGGGACTCCACTGCTTCTCTGGGCATCCTGTTCCAATGTCTAACCATCCTCTCCGTGAAGAAAGTCTTCCTAATATCCAGTCTGAACCTCCCCTGGTGCATCTTGAGACCGTGAGACCATTAACTCCTTGAGTTCTAACACTTGTCACCTGAGAAAAGAGACCAACACCCTCCTCATTGCAACCTTCTTTCAGATAGTTGTAGGGAGTGAAGTCTATCCTCAGCCTCCTTTTCTCCATACTAAACAACCTCTATTCCCTCATCTGCTCCTCATATATCTTGTATTCTAGTCCCTTCATCAGTTTTGCTGGTCTTTTCTGCACACACTTGAGCAACTCAATATCCTTCATGTCGTGAGGGGCCCAGAACTGACTACAATATTCAAGATGCAGTCTCACCAGTGCCATGTACAAGGGGACAATCACTTCCCTGGTCCTGCTGTCCACACTATTTCTGATGCAGGTCAGGATGCTGCTGGCCTTCTTGGACACCTGGACACACTGCTGGCTCTGGCTCATATTCAGCCAGCTGTCAACCAATACCCCCAGGTCCTTTTCTCCCAGCATTTAGCCTTATTGAATTCAACCAGTGGTCCAGCCTATAGAGAGCCCTCTGCAGGGCCTTCCTAGCTTCAGGCAGATCAATTGGCATCCAATTTGATGTTACCTGCAAACTTACTGAGAGTGCACTCAATCCTCTCATCCAGATCATTGAGAGTATTAAAAATACTGGGCCCAGTACTGAGCCCTGGCGAATATCTCTGCTCACCAGCTGCTAAATGTATTGAACTCCATTCACTATGACTCTTTGAGCCTAGCCTTCCAGTCAGTTTTTACCAAGGGATCAAGTCATGTCCAGCTTTTGGCAGGAAACCTCAGGCGGCCCGGGTAGCTGAACTGAGGACCACGAACCCCCTGGTAGCATCACCCCCACCTCTGCTTCTTTACCTGGCAGCTGCCTGCCAGAGCAGTGCTGGCTTGGAATGAAAAGCAGATGGAGTTAAGTTTAGTTAAAGCAGACAGTCATAACAACAAAGAGCTCTCATCTAATCGCCCAGTGGTAGTAGGGCTGAAAATGCAATCAAGTTGTTTTCTATAAATCATTTTCGCAAGATAAGAGGTTTGACTATCCAGCGTGGCTCACTAAGTGTTTACACTGTAAACTTTCTTGCCCTCAGCACTACCCCTTCACTCTGAATTATTGCTTTAACGCATTTAATCATGAAATGTTACAGTCGGGTAATAAGAACCCTCTAAACTTTCCCCTCCTTTCCTTTTAAATAAAATTATACACTGGCAGTAAAGACATGATTATCTGAAGGTTGTGTTTATGAGAAGTCTTACCCTCTGAGGAGGGTGGTGGGGAAAAAAGAATTTAAAATTATGTTTAATAGAGAAAACAGCTTGTGGAAATAATTACACAACTTGTGAACCTTTCGCAGTGAGCTCTTAACAGTGTTTTATTCAAACCTGTAGTAGTAGGCAAGCAGTGTGTCTTTTAGATAGTTGAACATATAGTGTTCAGTTATAATACGAATTTACCAATATATTGCCAAGATAACATGATTGAATCTGCTGAAGAGAAGAGGAGGGGAAGGACAGTGGTAATGTCTATTGTAATGAGTAACAATAATAGGAATAGCAGTTTATTAACAAACTCCACAAGTCACTGCGCACTAATAGCAGCAAAGCAGTAAAAGTGAAATTCAATCATGTTCTGTTAGAGCACACAGCATGCTCCCAGCTTCCTCATTAGAAGGTTTCACAATATTCTAAACTGGAAATGTTGCCCATGTATATGAGAGACAGGGAGCAAATGCATGCTGCTTCAGCTGCACCACAGCCTGGCTCCAGCTCTCTTTCAGCAAGGTCTTCTGTTTTGTTTTTCTGTTTCAAGTTTTTAAAGATTTTCAAGATTAACACACTTTGGTTTACAGTCCATGTTCACATTTGGCTCTGGGATCCTACAGGCTGTCCAGACTAACAGCTTTTCCTGCAGCCCCACTCCCTCACGTTGAAGGCAATTGAAAAGAACAATTTACTCTGATATTAAATAAACTCTCTGTCCACTCAGGTCAGTGCCTTAGCCTCAGGAGGATTTAAAGTAAATAAAGTGGTTGGATGACAGTGCATTTTTTACTTTGTTTAACGCTGTACATCACTTTCCTGGAAAGACAAAGCACTTAATTTGGGTTTTTGCATTTCAGTGATGCTGGAGAACTATGATGTTTGCCAGACTGCCCCCGTTTCCTGCTCCCAACATCTTCCTGACAGTTTTTAAACTGTTGCAGGGATGGAGGTGGCCCACAGCTACCCTGCAACCTCAGGTAGAAGGCAGAAAAAGGGTTAGTATTTATAAGGGTTCTCTCAGACAAGTTTCTCTTTTTAATTCATGAAGTCATTTAAACTGCACAACTTGCTGCATAGAGCCTTTCAAGCATGGGCAACAGAAGCAAAACAGCGAAAGAAAAGGAGCTATTTTAACAGTTAATTTTCTGAAGATTTAGATGCTTGCCTCATTTGATATCTAGCATCTTGTGCCCGTTTAAATAATTGATTTGACAGAAATATCTTAAACGCCTTAGTGAAACCCATTTTAAAGACTATGTTAATGAAATTCAGCCGCTGAAACAGCCTTGCTTTGGCACAGTAGTTTCTATTTTTCTCTCCTACAGTTTGAAATCTGACAATGCTGCAGCAAACAAACAGCAGATGGGATTGTAGCAGGGCTTTTAGAGTTATGAATATCTGTGATTCTGCACTCAGACTTATCCTCTGCCCTTGGATGGCTGCTGAAAACACAAGGCACTGTGATATTTTTCTTACACTAGAGTAAAGTACTGTCAGTGTGCTGTGGGGGAAGTATGCTCACATTGTATACCAGGGGCAGGCATTTGACTGCTGGAGCTGGAGGAGAAAGGCAGGTTGCATGAACATGTCTGCACAGTGCTGGGCTGAGGCTGTAAATCATGGGGATGGGGCTGGTGAGCCTGTTGTCGGATTACCAGCTCCCACAGCTCCTGAGAGAGGCCTGAGTGAGGCCTCCTCTTCTCAGAGTCATGAGAGAGGGCTGAGCACAGCTGGAGTGAGTATGCCTCTGTCCAAAATCTACAGTCACCCAGACGTGAAGAAAAGAAGACAATTTTAATAGGTGTCTCAAAGTCCAGTCCATGCAAGCAGCTTCCTGGGGTGCCAGACCAGCTGTGAGAAACTCTGCATGATCATAGTCAAGGAAGGTTTCACTCCGTACAGTCACTCATCACAGTTTGTGGGGTTTATACCAGGAAGATTCAATCCAAAAGGTGTATTTGTACCAGGCAACAAAAACCCAGAGACATGGCAGCTCTTGGAGCACAGGGCCAGCCCCCCGTCAGCTAAGAAGGAAGGGCCTACCATGGGCTCCACCACCCAGCAGACCTGTGCTCTGCAAGGCACCCAGCCCAGATCCACTTGGTTGTCTTCGCAAGACCTGAAAACTGACTGCATAAACAATGGAAACAGCATAATGTCCAAGGTGACTCTGCAGGTTTGCAGAGGTACCTGCCTTCCCCTGGGGGGGGGCTGAAACAATTACACCTGGCAAACTGGGCTGCTCAGCTAAAATTCCTCTGGGAGCATGCTTAGGCGGGCATCTAAATTAGAGGGAATGCATCTCCCTGCATTATTAAAAGTAACAGACTTGCTTTTTTTTTTAATTTACTTTTACTATTTCCTTTGCAAATTGCTAGGCACTTCTAAATGCAAACCGGTTTTGCCTTTTCAACTTTCCTCACATTAAAGCCCAGCTAACTCCATTAGCAAATAAAGTAAATAGCAATAGCACTTATGAAAGTCTAAATTCCCTGAAGGTAATAACTGTATAAAACACTTGGGAGTTGTTATGATCATGGCAAGGAAATGGAAAGCTTTTAGTTTATCATTAAACTGACTTAGTAGGCTTTGGTAGGCCTTGGCACCATTTATTAACAATTTATAATGTCAGACCAGGGTGAGTCTATGCAAGTGATACATATCTTTGTACTGATATACAGTACTTGTGCTTTTTGTCCTGAACTCCAAGTAAACAGTCCTTAATAATCTCTGACTTGGCATTTCCCATTAAACTCAAGTCCCTGCGAGTCCCTGCAAGAATTCCCCTTCAGTGCAGTAATGATGGCAGTAGGTGAATTTCCAGGCTGCTGTTAATTTAAAAGTTAATATTTAGAAGCAATTCCAGTATAAGGAGTCTTTGAGCTCTCACAAAAGGATTAGATGGTGATACATCCTTATGCAAGGTAAATGAGTAAGAATGAAAAATACTCCAGAAAGCGAAAGAGCAAGATAAAGACACTATTAGAAATGTGACCCTGTAGGAACCTCATTTCTTTAGCTTGTGTATAAGGCCATACAGACTCATTTACGTGCATTTATAGAGGACAATCTAAACCTCATCTTTTTCTTGTAATACATGTGTTCATCTTTTGGTCTAGGTGAATTAAATACCAACTCTTTTGTCAGGAAACAAGTTATTATAGTGATCTTTTTATGATATGAATGGTATATTTTATGTATTTTTAACTATGCCTGCATGATGGGTATTTCTACTGACCAGTTTTGATTAAAAGGAAGCAACACACTTCTCAATCAACTACACCCACACATGAAGAAATCAGGTTTTCACTTGATAAGTACCTACCCAGTTTCCAAGCATGCAGCTTCTGGGCATCCACCCAGGTAATAACTCTGAGACCTAAATCCGCTTGATGCACTGTTGCTTCCTTCAGGGATCTGTTTTCTTTTCTTTCCAGCTGTTTTTTGTAAGTATTGTCCTTTCTGAATATGCAGACACCTGCTGCTATTGGTCAATAGTCTACTGAATAATCTGTCAAAACAGGTGTTGACGGCACTAGTTCTTTTCTTGTATCAATCATTCTCTTCCACAGTCTGTAAAATAAAAAGAAAAGATCCCCTATAAGGATTGTGAGGTGAGTGAACTTTCGTAAAATTTCCCAGACTACTTTGTTACACCTAGAGATTTCCTTCACTGGCAAATATCTCAATGGAATTTAATGGCTTTAGTTTGCTTTTTGCTTTTTGTCAGATCCCCTATTAACTAATTGCATGCCCTACACTGTGTATTCTTGTCTTTCTAAATTTGCATTTTACATTCAGCTAAGCGAATGCATCTTAAGGCTTCAGAAAGCTGACCACACTTTTTTTTTTTTTTTTTTTTTTTTTCTTCCCCTCCAGAGAACTCATCAACTCTATGGCAAAGGGCACAACACAATACTCTTTTAATTTGGGAAAGGCGACTGGAAATTCTCAGGTGCTGAAGACAGATTAGAAGAAAACAGATTGAAACAAATCTAAACAGATTGATGAACGCATTTAATAACATTGATCCTTTAGCAAGTTGAATGGCAAAAACCTAATATAATACCTAACTTTGAAAATAAATAATCTCTAATAACTGAGCTATTGCATAGATATATTTGGAAAGAAAAATATAACTATTTGCTTGCATTTCATTTTTTTTTTCTTTTCTTTATTATTTTTTTTTTTTTTGTAACCAGAGCATGTGCATATACCATAGGGCTGTGAAGCAAAAACAAATCTAATCAAAGGCCTTTCTAACGTGAGTGTTCAAACAAGACATTATTTGTTTTAGAGAGGATATAATCTAAAAAATATACAGTGTAGGGTTTATAAAGCCTCTGTTGTCTCTGTATGCTTTTTCCTGGATCACAACAATTGTTGCAAAATCCTTCTCCCTGCAATATAAATCTTTACATCTTTTGCTCAACATATTTCTAGCTGTAGCTTGGCTTTTATGACTCAGTCTTTGTCCTTTTGTTCTTCATTTCCCTGAATGCTCTTTCATTTTTGACTGTTCTGGTGTTCCAGTGATTAGACGAACTGCTCATTTCACATCTTATCTTCTTGTTCTTTTGTCATTGGTATCTAATACTAATTCTTCATGCTGATAGCACTAAAGTCATACTGCTTCCTCCATCATCACTTTTATATTCCTTAGAAGAAAAGCTGAGATGCATTAGTGTCTCACATACAAGCACCTATCTTGTCCCCTATATTAGTTCATCTAATGTATTTGCAATGCTCAACAAAACTGTGAAAATACAGTAAGAAAAACTTGAGTTGTTTCTCCATAGTTCTGGCACCAGTTATTAAAGTTAGTATTTTAATTTAGAATATCTGCTTATAAAATAACCACCCAAAGCCTCATTCACTTCCTTTCAGATGTGTGTCACCTCAGGGGGGATGTTGGACAGATATCAGGACATGTGCATTGGTCTCCTTCTGGTGTTTCTGCAGTGCTCGCATTCTATCTGTAAACAGCCATGAACAGGTTGGCATTGCTCAAGAATCTACCAATCTACAAAAGCTTATGACACCAAATTTCTGTTAGGAGGTGTTTACATTAACATTGTCCTGGGTACAACCAGACTGGCATTTTTAAGGACTCCACATTAATATTGCACTATTTGTCACTCACCAACTCCTCTGATAGTTTAAGGACATTGGTTCTTTGATTCTCCAATTAGAGACATTCACCCATGCCTTCTTGCCATCATGTAACACACTTGGCATCATGTAGGCTTTGGACTTGAGTCTATATACAGTCTATGTCAGTTTTCCTTGTCTTGATGCTGGTGACTGAGACCAATGCCATTCTCCACAGGCTGGAAGGGAGAACTGACTTTTACAGAAAAGTTGTTTGTGGAGGAGTGTCAATTTTTTGAGGTACATCTCATTTTGGAGGAGCCATAACCATGGGTGCAGGTACACTGGTGGAAGGGCTCAGACGCAATGGGAGAAGTTATGCTGGGATCACATACAGAGGTAAATGAAACAAGAAGACAAATCAGCAACACACACACTTGCTGTTTCAGATTATTTCACTTCTCATTCTTTCCACTCTGTGAGTACTGGGACCATTCAAGCCTGAGATGATAATTATGAACTGCAATTAGTGGAATTTGCTGCCTGTTAACTTTGTCACAGCCTCTGTTATAAAGCGCAGCTTTCATAAATGAGTAAAAACTGTAATGCTTTAATTTCTAACCTCTTCCAGCACTTCTGTAGTAATGCATTTCAGAAAAAAAAAATAAAAAAAAATAAAAAAAACCTCTGTGTTCACACAAGGCCCACTGTGCTACTGGCACCAGCACTGGGATGCTGAGAAGGGAACCAGGTCCCCTTGCAAAGGCACAAAGCCAATTTTACTATAGACACTTGCCATCCATATGGATCGGGTAGGTATGGTCAAATACAAGGGGAGTGGGAAGCAGCAACCAGCATTTTCAAAGGAACAGAAAGCTTTTAAGACTTTTGCAGTCTGCTTGCCTTGCCAGGCGCACTGGCCCTAATGTGATGCCATGGTCCTTTGGAGGTGAGTACTGAATTGGGCACTGGTTTGCCATTTGTTTACCTGAATTCTCTTACTTGGAAGGTTACATAACATCATAATATTTCTGTATAAGCTGGACAAAGTGCTGCTCATTATTTCATATTCTTCTAAAGTCTCTGGCACAAAGAAGGGAAAAGATATGAACCACAGTGCAGTTCAGCAAAACAAATCCAAATATGCTATGGTGCCTTTATTGTCACTCAGAGAAACCCTGCAAGGTAGACACTGACTTCCAGTCTCCCTTTCCTACCTTGACATTTCCAGTTTGGCCAGAATAGTCACAAAATGATTATGAAGGGCAAATTCCACTGTAAAAGGAGTCTTTCCAGATGAAAAATCAACTGTCCTCACAGTGAAAATAAGGAATCTATTATTCAAACCGGGGTGAGAGAGGGAGAAGTTATTGTTTAGTTCCAAACTAAACAATATATTCAATAGTTTTACTCTTTACTGTAACCTCTTCTACTCTTTTCACCTTTTCTGGCAGACTTGTTTATATACCAGGTTTCACTTTTTTTCTTAACAGTCCTATAATGTCATTACCAAGAAATTCATCAGCAATCACCCACTCAATACACCATATACAATAATATAATATATATGCAGTATATACGATAATAATTGAGTGGTCTTCAAGGCTTCTATAACTGTCATTCTCTGCTTTATTATAAGGCTGCTGTATCTTTTGTATGAACTATTATGACTCAATTTTTCAGCATCTATTCAATCATGGGAAAGGAGAAGGAAAAGAGATGAAATGGACAGTTGACAGCTTTTTGGGCAGAACCTCTAATGAACAATAATTTAAGATACAATAAATTATTAGATGGCCACAATAAGGACTTAGACATATTCCGTCTGTGGTGTTCGCAGGCGGCTGCGCAGATGTCCAACTGCTCTCTTCTGCTCCAGTCAAGCAGACTCCTTTCAGACCCTCAGCTAATCAATACTAATCACATACGCCATCTGCCAGACATGCAGATTACACAACAGGACTGGCACTTTCAGCAGGGCTGGCTAGAGTGACACACATAACTCGTGCCTCTGGAATCTGGGATGCTGAACGCAGTGAAATCGTGCAACTTGGGAACTTGTTGAAGCGTCCCATGTGCAGTGCTTCAGGCTCCCCACCAGCACCAAAAGAGTGACCCAGCTTCACAGAGACTTTCCATACTTTTACAGCTGAGATATATATCTGGTCCTTCAAATCTATGTACTGCTTAGATAAGCCACCGATGGAAATACAGGCATTTCTAATGCTATTTCTGTGACAGACCTCTGCTTCCAGAGGCAGGCAGAGGAGCTGCCTGCAAGTGAAGCTCCTAAGCCCACAGCCTCATCTAAGAAAAACCTGGATGATGACCCTTCTTAAAGAAGAGCTCACACCTTTAATATATATATAATTTATAAGTGTATTTGAAAGCAGAATTCAAATAATAAAATTGATGAAGTTTTTTCAACCTCAAGGTTTTAATTTTTACTAATTTTATGAGACTTTTATATTTCTGTACATGCTGTGGAAAGATAAGCATTTTTTTATTACATGCTGCATCTTTGGGAATTGTTATTCAAACACACCAATGTTTCGACAAATATGAGACTCCAGAATTTCTCATTTAAAGGTTAATTTAATAACTTCATTTACTATAATACTCAGATTTTCCAGTGCACATTACATGTAACTTTGAAGAACTACATAAAATATTTATGTCTAGATGTGGCAGCTACATTTGTGATTAGAGTTTTATTTCTGTTAATTATAAATTAAACATGCAAGGTGATTGTGGTTTTTATTCTTTGGGAGGATGATTTGCAATGAAACTGTATTTGCTCAGAGTCTTTCTGACAGCTCACCAATACCATCAAGCTTCAAATTACGAAGAAAAGACCCATATAAAATCCACAATTCATTATCTCCTGGTAATTTTCAAAGTCCCTCAGTCTCCTTCAGGTCTACCACTTGATTTTGGCTTTACATAAATTGTAGAGCCCCATCTGCATGGACTTCATGACAGGTAATGGCATCATAACTCTTTATCAGCACTCTTCTGGAGTGCCGGGTTTTCCTGCTACAGGCTGTGTGTGTCTGTCATCAGCAATGCTGTCAGTGTTCGTCCAGTAATACACTGATGCAAGTAGTAAACATTTCAGTACTTGATTGAAGGCTCTAACTATTTTCCACTGTCCACTAACCAACTTTCCTTGCTAAATGAGCAGGGATTGCAAAACCCTCACCTTGAATATGAATCTTACTTTTCAGTCAACCAACCTACCAGCTCAAAAAAGGCCATTCCATCTCTTGCCCTTCATATCTGAAGGCCATTTAGCCCTATTAACACAAATAAGTCATTTTCAATTGCTACCCTACAAGTTAAGAGTTGTACATTCATGTAACTCTACAGTCTGTTCTCCATTTATAAATATGACGGATTTAACATAACAGAAATCCAAACTGCTCTATAAATTATAGAGGATGACACCTGTGATAACATTGGTGTACTTGTTATAGGTCAACTGTACTCTTCTGTGCTGTCGTCAGTGCTATTTCTCCTTGCTCAAAGCATATACTGGGTCTACATCTTTACACTTGTACAGCTGCAGAAGAAATTGTTCAGTCAGATTTGATTTCTTTTAGTAAACATGTACAAATCAACTAAGATATAACCACTGGTGCTGAATAGCAAATAAGCAATTAATGTCAGAGTGCTAAAAGTCTTCACAGCACATACACGTAGGATTGGATGTCGTTATTTTAATAGCACACACTGTTTCATAGAGCATTGAAACTTTAACTGAATAGGTCATGTCTTAGAAGCCAATTTAAAAATTTGTTCTCTGTGAGGTCAAGTGTCCTATTATTATAGGACATAATTCTATTAGGAAAACAAAATCCTAACATGAACTTGTGATGATATATCCCCTTAGCTATATGAATCTTATTCCTAATCGGAATTTGTTAGTCACTCATTGAATTACTGGATGTATCTCAATTATTGTCTTTTTAAAATAACAAATTCTGCACATATATTGATTTAAAAAATCCAGTGAATGATTTTAGCACATAAATAATGAATCAGCTGTTCATTATAGATATTTGTTACATCAAAATCAAGATTTGAGTTCCTTTGATTGAAAATATGAGCTTCTGTGCCTCAGTAAGTTTCTGTACCTTGATTGGATAAGCCAAACTGCTAGTACTACGTTTCATAAACAGATATTAAATAAAATGCTTCTTAACTTCTTAATGCTTCATAAGTGAGGCCTTGATGATTTTTTTTTTTTTTCCAAACACTTTGTCAATATTACAGTAAACAAGAGAATGGGCAGTAGATAGGGACCTGCTACAGGGAAGTTCTTTTCTGCCTTCAAAATATATTTAAATAGATGAAATTCCAATTTTTATCATTTCACATTGGAAGTAAAAAGCCCTTCTCAGAAAACTTCAATTCTTTAAATACATCAAGTGCCCATTAATACACTGAGAACGGTTTGTGCTATCCAAAGCGTGCATTCACATTGGTGAAGCCACATCATGACCTAATAACCATCTCCCTGTGATGTTATAACTCTTTCAGGCTGTGATCTCTTGAGTCTTAAATAATGGTGCAAAGGAAACGCAGGGTTCATTACAAATGTTGGAATGAACTTCTCTAATGTGAATCAATGATCAAGACCATGCTGCATTTCAGTTGTCAGATGGTTTTAGGAACTGGTTTTAGTCAGTCTCTAAAATAACTTGTATTGATACAATTCATTGAGCCAACTCTTCTCAGTCTCTGAAATAACGTGAGTTCCTGAGTCAGCAGTGGATTGTAGATTATGAGCTGTATGGTAAGTATGACTGCATCAGAGTGTAGGTATGCATTCCTTTAGGAAAGCAAGCAAGCAATCAAACGAACAAACAATAAAACTCAAACAGTCTGTATTAAAAGAAAGGAGAGGAATGAATAAATAACCATGAATTAAAATGAGTGTCCCAGAGGGATCAGCACCAAAAATTCTCCTTTAAAAGCATGACATGATAACTCTTGATCATCAATAAGGATAATAAAATGCAGCATTAATACTACATTTTGAGTCCCAAAGTCCAAGTTCAGAAGGAAAGCTTTATTTTATAGAGAAATATGGGTGTAAGTTCTTGATTAGCTGTCTGTATTTTACAGGCAAAACTTCTATTCAGGAAAAAGAAAAGAGAAGAATGCAAGACACATTCTTAAACACTTGTTCTGAAGACATAAGGCTCTTGTCTTGCAGGTGAGGCAAATTCAGCAACCTGTGCAAGGAGCAGATCTAACCTAACTAACCAGAATGGAAAGTACTGTACCTGGTAGGTAGAGGCTGAACTGTTTGCACTCCCCCACCATTGTGAGTGTTGGCTACACCAAAATAAGGATTGGGAAGTCACAGTCCCAACAGGTGCTGCATTCAGGAGACATGGGATCTGGGAGAGCAGCCAACACGGTGACTGGTTTTGTCCCATCTGGGTGGTGGGACAGCCCTTCCCCAATAGCAAGGTAAAATCCCTCGGCTTTTTCCTTCCACCTCCTGTCCCTGCCTATGCTGAGCAGTGCCCTGGCTGAGGAGAACATCTCAATCACGTGGATTTTAGCTGGGGAATTACAGAAGCATTTTACAAAGAATTAATAGTTAGCATAATCTGGGAGGTGTTTCCTGGCTCTTGTGCTGTTGCTCAGCACGGGCAGAGGCCAGACCCTCAGTGAGTGCAAAACTGCTGTCACCACCAAGGTTAAGATTGTGCCACTGTATATCTGAAAACCTCTTTCGTTCTCTTAAAGCTGCCACCACAACTTATATTAAGGGAAATTAACCCAGAATGTGTTCTGTGTCTGTGGACCAGAAGAGACCATGAAAATTGATTTCACTGCAGTTAAACAGGATGCTTTTCAGAGGGGAATTGTCTTGGTATCCATTCCTGTTGGGAGCAGTCGCAGCTACACATTGAAAGGTCAGAATAATGACCACAGCAGGGGATTTTATCCTCTCCCCTTGCTTCCTGCCCCTACCATTCCCTGCCTGCTGCATTCATAATGCTGAGAAAGAGTGAACCAGTTCTTACACAGCTGGGGGAGGAATCTTAGCTGCAGAAAACACGGCATTTTGCATGGCCGTCACATAATATTCTGGGCATTAAATGCTTGAAGAGAAACTTGTACCCCAGGTGTCTCTGGGTGGGTAGAAAAATGACAACTACAATTGCAGTGAGCTTGAAGTTCATGTCATTCTGAGAAAACAGGCGTGCATATCATGACAGCTGCAATGCTAGAAAGCAAGAACATCCTAAGTTAGGGAAACAAATTATCTTCCACTTTCTCTTGCAGAGAAGAAAGTCAGTTCTTAGGACAATTAATTCCCATGGTTTTAAAAATTAATTATATCATAGAAGAGAACAAAACCGTTCTCTCAATGATTAAGTAATTAACATTTAAAGTATTGAGGCAAACAATAGAAGAATGGGTTTCTGAGTCAGTTTTGATCACAATCACTTGTGACAGCAAGGGGAAAGGAGAAGCATTCAGATGGGCTTCACTGTGATCAGAGCGTGACTGTTCCTGGTCCTGCCTAACGTGTATCAAAAGCCACATCTCCAAAAACCCCACCAAAGCAATGTCAGGTAGGATTTCTCTTTTAATGGAAAGTTCATACTTTTAACTTTGTTCTGTAAAAACTGAGTTGCACAATGAAGAAATAAAAAAAAAAAAAAAGTTTATTGTCCAGAAAAGAGCAAAGGGAGACTAACATTAGTGTGGAGAACATTGTCATCAGACTTTCTGGGGTGGCTGGAGGACCAAGCAGAGTCCAAGCAGATACAAACCTCAAAGCAGCCCTTTGTGTTAAGTCTTAAGCAAACAAACAAATAAACAAACAAACAAACACAACAGAGAACAACCACCACCAAAATATCCCCAAACTAAGCCAATCCAAATCTCTTGATATTTTAAGTGTTGGGTTAAGGGCAAGGAAAAAAAAAAAAAAAAAAAAAAAAAAAAAGTCAAAATCCACTGGTGCTTGTCCTCTACCAGTTTACTGGCCAGCAAGGTAGTATTGCCAGTTTCTCCTAAATTTATCACAAGTGTAAAGTACTGGCCAAATCCTCTTCATGGGGAGTCTCTGCTCTCTCCAGTTCTGGCTACCAGCCAACTTTTGGATAAGTTTCTTCTTCTTGCTCCCTTTCACAGAGCTAAAGCCCCAGCAACAGCCATTAAGGCGCTGTGTGCTCAGCACTTGAGAAAGGGAGGACACACATAGGCTCTTTGGTTCACGTTTAGACACCTCACTTCAGATTCCAAAATACCCCTGTAATCCTAACCAGTGAGTCTGACCTCCTGCCACACTGGTCAGCACATCATGTCCTTTCCTCCAGAACAGCATTTCTTTGATTCACATAAAACAAGCCTCTGCCATGCCAATGGTCTGTGGCATCACAGGGCCTGTGCAGTGAGAGCTGTTCATCATCGCAACCACCCACACACCTCCTTGAGCGTGCCCAAAAGTCACACTGGAAAGGAGGTTACAAAATAAAACAATGCCTGTGAGGACAGACAGCATGTAAAGGTTGATATAACTTGTATGACTGGAAACATAGGAGCCTATTTTTCACATATTGCACTGAAAGACAGTGAAAACAAACACCTCAAATAACATTTTTTTTCTGTATGAAAACATCTCTGTTGAAGGCTGTTGAGCTGCATATATTTTGATAAATGAAACCTTTAGTAATATACATGGTTGCTTTGGGTTTTGGTTTTATTTGAAAAAAAAAAAAAAAAAAAGAACATTTCAGGTTGGTGTGGTTTTGTCTCCAAGTTTTGAAAATGTATATAGGGACCTCTTGTTACTTTTCCCCAGCATGGTATTATTAAACTTATTAAAAATAAAAATATATTGCCCCATGGTTTTGTCACGTCCACTGTCAGACCTCAGATGAAAGGACCCTCTTTCTGTAGCACTTTGTTTTCCTACAGCATTGATCAGTCAGACAAGAGTGATGAAGACTGGCCAAAGAAGAAAGAAGAATATCTGGGTTCATTGAGTATGACATTCCCATAAAAGCAATGGTCTGCTCTAGTTCATGCTATACCATTATGCACTTCTGGGTTTTGCATTTACTGCCCCTATCTGGGCAGAAGGGAGAAGAAACTATATTTAGAGTTGGTCAAGTTATCCAAGTAAATCCCAAATTAGTGCTTATTCATCTAACTGAAAAATTCCAGCACATACAGCACCTAGTGTCAGCCAAAACATAACACAGGCTCTGAGAGAGCATTGAAAGACTGGCAGTTTGGGGAAGCAACCACCTTCTGATTTCTGATGCATGGCACATTGTGGCAAAACATAATAATACCCAGTCTGGGAAAGAACATTATCATGTAGTTAAAAGCTGTTCTCGACTTTCCTTTATACACCTTTTTTTTTTTCTTTTTTTTTCTTTTTTTTTTTTTTCTTTTAATTATTATTATTATGTGCTGTGATGAGTTCTTTTAGGAGCATCCAGGCAAGCAGAGAATATAAAGCTAATTTCAAACTCAGAAAACTATAGTATTATGGCCAGCTGGTCAGCCTGTTGGTTGAAAGAGGTGTTACTGGAATGGAAAGCCCTCTTCAATTTCTTTTTCTCCTCTGGAAATTTACCTCAGTAAGATTATCCAGGCCATGAGTTTCTCTGGTGCTTACCATGAGCTTCCCTTTCATAGCACGACTGTTTCTTAACAGTGCAAGTTACTGATACCCATAGAAATGGTAACATACAGGTTTCAGACCTCCTCCAAGAAGGTTAGTTTCTTAATGAGGGTGTGGGGCACTAAAAAAATGGCCCAGCATTAGGATTTGAAGGTCTTGATCCAGTCTGTTTAAAGTTAATTGAAAAAATTTCCAGAGGCTGAGGAGGGACTTGGCAGGGCTATTTAATACTCTACTGTAACTGGACAGTAGCTTCAGGAGCTGCTGTCCATTACATATTGACAGAATATAAATGTCACATCTGGAAAAGAAAATGAAGTTTCAAGATATGTGAGATTCCAAAAGATACCATACAAAACTTGAAGAAAATTCATCAACTGCAGAAGTCTCAAAATCCAACACTCTTCTCCACCTAATGAAATATATATATATATATACAAACAGTTTGTTCCTCCCTTCCATACAAAGTGGCTTTAATACACTCTTAGGAAACTGGTGGGCAGTTAGAAATGTCCACATGCTTGGATGTGCACACTCAGATTCAGGCTTATCTTTCTGTAAAATAATGAAGGACTTTAATTCCATCGCCTACAGTATGACCCAGGTACCCAATCATAGGTGTCTGAGTAGGAGGAATGATGAGGTGTTCAGTACTTGAGTGCTTCTCATATTCTGTGCACAAAGCACCTTCAAGTCTATTTCACTTTGTATTGTGTTCTCTGTTCAGAATGATCAAGTCATTCCATGGTAAAACAGCACCTGAGCAGACAGAGTCACAAAAACCACTGCATACTCATCAGTGTAGGCATTTAAAGTAAAAAAAAAAAAAAAAAATCATCATATTTTGAATGTTAAGTCCCTTATTGATTGGAGTCTGGAACAGAAAGGCGTTGTATTGTTTCAGAAGCACAAGTAGAACCTTATTAATCCATTAAAAAAATAATGAAAAAGGCAAAGACATCAACTCGTATATCTCATCTGTTTGTATGATTGCAGTGTTACATCTTAATCTGTGGCTTTTCTAGTTATATTTCAAGAATGAAATTGAAGTTTCAAGCCTCTGGCAGTTAACTATGGAAATACTCCCCAGATTAAACAGTAATGCTCATCTGTGTAATTGCATGTAGCACACCAGATGATTTATGAACTCTACTGTTCACAATACGTCCCTTCAAACTGTATTTCTCAGATTGTAATGAGTGGCATTATTTTCCTTATGTACCTGATTTTGCTAAAAACATCACCTTTGCTCCAAAAGGTATAGCAGATCATAAACAGCATCTTCTCACTACTTCCTGGCTGAAGTAAGCTAACACTTGATTATTTTATTTTTGATTTCTATTATTATTTTATTTTTGCTCTCATTTGTTCTTTATCCTTGGCCTCTGAGCTTGAAAGACCAAGAGGGTCTCAGGGGGACTGTTACCTACTGGAGGAGCTGGAGGACAGAAGGGAGGGAGGTTTTCAGAAGTAGAGGCACCTGGTGGGGTGAGCGGGAGGGTAAGGCAAAAAGCCACTGAAATACTCCTATAGGTTGCTGTTTTGAAGGATACTAATGGTCCAGGTTGGGATGCACATGGTACACATGCTTTACACCTTTATACTCCCTTTTCTTTATAGACAGAGTTGAGGCACTTGCTGAGCACCTTTCATGTTCACAGTATACTTCCTTTAGTTTTTCCTTTTCCCTTGAGACTGTAAATACCTTATAGATTTTTTAAACTGAGGCAGAGAATATACTAAAGTATTCCAGAGTAGACAACATTGCACTTCAACTGGAGGATAAAAGTCTCATAAAAATATGTCTGTATGTGTGTGCTTGTTGTGTGTATGTGTGCATATGTACAGAATCATTGAATCATTAAGGTTGGAAAAGACCTCCAAGATCATCTAGTCCAACTGCCCCCCTACCACCAATATTACCCACTAAACCATGTCCCTAAGTATACAGTATACATACATATACTTCCACAGGCACTCATTTCATAAGCTCTTCAATGAGGCTGGGAGGTTAACAATGCTTTGAACACATCAATAAAAGCAGTCTAGGAGTTGTGGATGCTATTTGCCCATCCTAGTTAATGTTATGCTTTCTACATTGATAAATGTAAAGCAGTAGCATGCGAGATAAAAATAAATAAATAAATAAATAAATAAATAATTCCTACCAACCATGATTGTTCTGGGGAAGGAAGGGGAAAACATTACAAATAGTTCTTGCTCTCATAAGGGTTTCTTGAGTGACATTGAGTGACAGTGGGACCGGCCTCATCACAGAGCAGTGTGATGATTTTACCCAGGCAGACTCCACCTGAGGACGCTGCCTTGGAAGCTGGTGCCCCCAGCCTTTGTCTCACTCTGCTGCTTTGCTTTATGAAGCCAGCAGTACTTGGACAGGGGACGTGGTGGTGGTAGGTTTAAGAAAGAAAGTTTAGGTGGGAAGTTTAAACACTGGAGCAAGGCCCTGAGGAATGTACTACATAAAGCAGGGGTGAATATAATCCAAATACTTGCCTTGTTTCTCCATGGATTTGATTTTAGTGTTTGCAAACTCTGATTTCTCATGTCAAGTTCCTTATTTTCATAAAGAATTCCTGTCCATCACTGACCCCTCTCTAGAAAACTGTTTTATGTCACTATCTAACTCCACTCCTTCAGAAATAGTGTGTGCAGCAAGAAGGTTTTTGGTTCACTGTATAAATTTCATCTGATATTAATCATCTTGTCATTCTGGGGTCATGATGGCACGTGATCCGAGACCTGTATACACACATTGTAGGACTGTGGAGGAGAAAGTCAATACCCAATGTGTTGACAGTGGGTCCTCCATCGTGCTAACCCGCTCAGATTGCAGCAGCACAACAGTTGTGGCAACATAGACAACTTAAATGTACATGTTATTGCTTTTGCCCTTATCTGTGGCCACCTGCTTCTGCCCAAATGCTGTAGTTTGTTACAACTTCGGTTATCTGGTTTACATCCAGCTCCTCAAACATTCACTTAACACAGTGGATAAAGTGGGAATTTATGGGAGTGGGAAAAAAAATGAGTAATTGCAGATGGCGAGGAGGTAATCTTTGACATCAAAGGCAATGGATATAACTAAATCCTCTCAGTTACCATGGAAAATGCATGTTAAAGCATGTCAATTATTAGCTAAAGAAATGCAACACTTGCGCTGAAATGTTCTCTCCTCACACTGCACTATAAAAATAAACATAACTGAATATGATACAGAGTGTTCAAAGTCACGCACAGATTCCTCATTCCTAAAAATATGCAAAATTAGACAATCAAGCACAGCCAAGGAGTCTGAAGTGCCTAAACACACTTACATATTCAACAGAGACACTTCTGCTAATTTGCTGAGTGTGCTGAAAACTGTGCTGGGATTTCTGCTTGCCATGTCCTCGAGCTGTGCCTCACTGCTGGGAGGTGAGGTGAGCACTCAGCTCAGGAGGCTTTCTGCATGGAGTCTCTCAGGTCTCATTTCACACTGCATATCCTCACCATGTCTTCCCATGGGCATTCAGCCTGTGTGGGATCTTCCCAGCCTCCACTGATCTATGTCTTTCTTAAAAACCCTGTGGTGGAAAAGATGGGGCACCAATGATTTGCAAATTAAGGAACTGAAGAGTAACTGCCCTCTTGGTTTGGGTGGCTGGGCTGCACAGGAATTCCTCCCACACCCTAAGTCAGCAGCTTTTTCCTGACTGCTCTAACTGGCTTTGGGGGATGTCATAAAGCAGACCTCACAACATCTGTTGCTCAGTCTTGTAAAGAAGCAGAATCGTGGTTGTGCTGGATTTTAAAATTCTGGCAGTTTTCATAGAATTTACGTAATCTCAACAAATGCTTAGACTAATGGTGTTCTACCATTTTTTCATACCAAAATGCAAAGCACAGCAAATGAAAATTTTTATTAGACAATACATCACTTGCTCTTGAATTACTTGAAAATCTTAAGGAGTTGCTGGAATGCTGTATTTTAATGAGATCATAAAAATATTCAAACTATATTAGCCATTCTAATATTGCAGCAGTGAAAGCCTAACAAAAACCACAAACTTTTACGTAATACACCATTTAATATGCACCCAAAATGCCTGCAAAAAGCTACTTTTTAAACATTGCAAATTCATTGTGAACCCTTGATGAACATTTTAACAGGATGTCAACACCACTCAGGAGAATGCAAAAGAATAGTGATAAAACTTGCATAAAACTCCACACCATGTTTTCTCCAAGTCTATAATTACTACAGAAATCTTTCCACATTTAACTATACTAACAGACCCGTTAAAATACTGTCAACTCACTTTAAATCTTACTAAGACCCTTTCTTACCAACCTTTACCAATGAGGCTGAATAACTGATGAGCCTTCTGGGAAATGGCATCAGCCTGGTCCTGTGGGATAGCTGACCATATGTGTAAGGTAACAGATAACCGACCTTAATCTAAGTGCTCGTGTGTGTGGCTTTATGCAAATACCCAGGGACAGGACCAGTAACATAGCTATTCCTGTCACAAAGGAAGTCTCACAGTCCCCTTAAAGTAAATATCCATTTAACTCCCCTCTGACGGGGAGGATGTTGAAGACCAACACTGTCTCTGAGGGTGTGTAAGGTGGAGGAAATACAGTTGGTTTAAATCTTTTTTTTTTTTTTTTTTTTTTTTTTTTTTTTTTTTCCTCCATGATCTGAAACAAGGGACTTTCAAACTGTATAATATTTATCTGCAGAGGAAAGCTTTTGGGATCCAGGACTGAATGTTACCTACTGTGGTCCTCAGAGAGGCCTCCTGTGAGGGCAGAGTGGGAGGAAAAGAAGTTTCAGTATGTGGAGGAGAAAACCTGCATCAAGCCATCTGCAGCTGCAACCTGCTCACCAAAACAGATTGTGTGACAGTGAGATAAAATCATGGGCTGGGGTTGCTCTGAGCAAAGGCAGCGGTAAAAAATCTGAGATTAATACACACAATTAAAAGCAAATTGCTCCAAATTACCCAGATCCAAAATCTCCTGTGTCTGGAGAACGTGTCTCCTCACAACACCACTGTGCTTCTGCACAGGAGCTGCTGCTTACCCTTCAATAGGCTCCATATCTAGGAGCAAGGTGAGCAGGTCTGGGCTTGGTGATCAGCTGTCTACTGAAAAAAAAAAAATAAAAAATGGGGAAAGAGTCAGTAAAACAAGCTGGAGTACACAGACTCAACTCAGGCAGTAATAAACCTTTTGTACTCTTAAATCCTATGTAAAATATTATTCTTCAAGGGACCTAAGCACCACACCAGCCTGTCATGCTTTGGCATGCTCACATGTTAACAACAGGAGCCATGTTATTCCTCTCAACCACCCTTTTCACTGAAGTGCTGTATAATATATTAAAAATTATAAAACGCCTGTATCGCTGTGAAGGTGGAGGAAGAACAGATCTTTCAGTAAATGATAAGTGTCCCACAGAAACTCTTTTTTGTGTCTTAGGTCAGGGAAGTTTACGAGCAGGTATAGTAAAAGCTGACTGGAGGCACTTTATTTCTTGTTTCCATCTGCCAGTTGTATTTCATGAAATGGAAGATTGTCCTTTCACCCAATAAATTCACCTTTTTTACTTCAGAAATTTCACATTAAATACTAATAACATTGTTTCAGGGGATCAACTAAAGGACATAACAGGCAATTAAACAGCTCCAATTATATCATAATTTTCTGTGTCGACTTATTTCAACCGATTACTGAATTTCTATTGAAATGGCGTTCCAAAGGGGTTTAGCAATGCTTTAAGCATATGTTCCAGGGCTGCAGTCCCAGCACTGAATACTAATAACACAGTTTTAAGATGTGTGCTCTCATGTATCACAGGTATCATAGTTTCAGTTCATTTTCCATGAATTATTGAAATGAAGAATTATTTCCTGTTTTCTTTTTTTTTTTTTTGAATCAACACTTACTACCAGCAGCGATGGAAGGAGTAAAATTCAGCAAATGTGCTGTAGCCGATAAGAAGTGAAAGCAGTGTATTGGGAATGTTTATGTACATTTACATGTTTGTATTTTATTAAGAAATTGAAGGAGCCTGTCCAAGCTGTATAACTCCTGCATCATAAATAAATACAAACCAGATAAATGGAAGCAAAGGCTTACATAGTAGCAACAATTCCTACTGTCCCTACAGCAATTGCCTGGGTAATTCTGCACTTTGTCTTGCCAAATTCTCACGACCCAGCTCAACTAAGGATTGTTCCAGCTCCCTGGGAAATGTTATACATAGGTCTCCTTCGGGGCAAGAGGTAAAATCAAGAGGTACAAGAGCATACACGTGTTCAAAGGTCAAATTTAATCTCAGGAATCTGATCTGTATACTGCATGGATTTCTGAAAAGCACGAATATGAAGAACACCTGGCGAATAATGCCTGTTCAATAGTCAGTGTAAATTAAATCATGCACAGATCTACAGGCGTCTATGTAGCTATTTGAAGGTGTTCGTGGTTTTACATCACCTCTCCGTGACTTAAAAGGGAGCCTGAAGCTAAGTGTCTACAGCAGGATGTAGCCACATGAAATAGTGCCTTCTTGAGCTAGAGCAGTGTAGAAGTATATGGATGGATATGCTGACTGTATAAAGAGGTGTGCAGGAAGAATTCAGACCAAAACCTTGCACTTGTACTTCTAGGGGACAGCACAGGAGATGCCAGCAGGGAAGTGTTGTCAGTCGAGCTGCAGACTGCTTGCTTGGAAGGGACTCCTGGCCAATGTCACAAGCAGTGGCAGGTTTGGAGTGTAGTGAGCATGTCAGACTTATAGGCTAGTTCACAGTTCTCTCCAATATACAGCACAGCTTCTGAGCTCTCCATAAGTTAAAATATGTTTTCAATAGGAAAAAAAAAAAAAAAAAAGGGTAATTTTTCCTTTAGAACATATCTATTGAAAATTATTTTTGACATGACACCTGTGAATACCCTGAGCTGTCTGTAACTTACTTAGAGAAAAATTTCATGTAATTGGAGAAAAATTGTATTTGAGATGTCCAAATCTGCAGTCAAAATTTTAAAGGAAGTCAGACTGGTGCAGAGCAAAGTGATCAGCTTGGAACCTGAAAGCAAAACCACTTCAGGTGATAGAGTTTTTCAGCAACAGCCACTCTTTTCTCTTTTGCCACTCTTGACTGACAATCTTCTATATTTTAGTTATTCAGTTTAGGCCAGTGCCATAGCTATGTCATACAACATTCAGAAAACAAGGACAAAATAATGGTTTACGTTTCCCATCATATCAATGAATATGAGACAGTGAGAGTTGAGACATCTAAAATGCTGAAGGATGGGATTAAAGGTTTTGAATCACTAAACACTAGTAGAATTTATCTATTAGACAACAATTAAAAAAAAGCATTAACTGTAAAACCATTTGATATACAGAAAAAATGGTTTTATCCCATATATTTACCGTAGTTTTGTTTAAATTAAAGTGTATTTTACTTTATATTTTATTCCAATTACTATAAAAAAACTTGGTGTAAGTTAAATATAATCTATAAAAAATACAATTTATTGTATCACATGAAAATTAAGCATATGAAAAGTGACTATATTTGGTTAACTGTACATAATGTATTCTTTTTCAGCAAAAGTTGTACCGCCTTTAAGCTATGCTTAATTTCAGATTAGCATGTTTTAATGGATGTTCCCCTACAAGAATCAGTATCTCATAAGGAATATTAACTTATAACAAAGTTAATTTGCATATATATTAGCATATATTACATAAATGGATAATAACATAATTTCTTTGTTGCTGATATAAATTAGTATTAGAATAGATGATTTTAGCATTTGATTTAAATCTTGATGCCCTGAAACGACAGACAGAATCATCCATTTAGATATACTTCTAGGAATTTCACTTAGATGTATGAAATATTCATAGTCTTTGCTAGCTTTATGGTGTTTTAGTGTATCACAATTTTCAACTGTACCACTCATTTTCAAATTAAAAAATTAAACAACACATTTTTGCTACTGATATGAACAGCTAAGCATCCCAAATCACAATCTTACCCAGCTGAAATGATTTCCAACATCTGTTCTGAGTTTAGCCTGCAATTAAACTATGTATGTTGATAAAACCCATTTCTTAATGCTCTCTGGCTGAAAGAAGTAATTTTTCCGGACTAGAACACATTAGGATAAGAAAACTCTCTCACAGCCTTCCACAGTTTTCAACAGTTTTTGTGGACCTGAAATGCACACTCTATGCTTCCTCCATTTTTTCTACAGCCAGTATTTTTGAAAGCATGTTTGTTTTAAACAGTTTCTGTGTCTCATTTTGTTTTCCTCTTTGTCTAAAAATACAGTTCCCGTCTTTCTCACCCCTCATTTACAAAATCTGACTCACCATCTTTGCACTCACTCAGAACACAGCACAATAAAGAACTGCCAGCAGGAAACATGGATTAAGGGCTTGGCTTTTCTCAAGTTGGTTAAAAGTAAGCATTTTTTTTCTCTCACCCAAAAAAAAAACAATCATTTACTATATATTTTCCAAAGACACCAGAACATTTCATCAGGTATTTTAGGCAGCTGTAAATATCTCATACTTTCCAAAAACAGTGGATATTTCTTCTCCTAAAGACATTTTGGGCTCTTGGTTCACTGCACATTCCAATATTCTTCAAAGAAGTCCTTTAATTGCTTTTTTTTTTTTTTAAAAAAAAAAAAAAAAAAAAAAAAGAACAACTTATTATACACTCATTTTTGCCATGTCTATACTTAAAGTGAAACCTGGGTTTGAGTACAATAGTACATTCCAATATAACTCAGTGATTTGGGTTTTAGGGGATATTTTTTGAAAGGTAATTTTATATTTGTACAAAGAAGCTGAGACAAATTTATGTACCTTGGGGCTTAGAAAGGCAAAAATAAGTGTGACTTGTTGAGACAGAAAATGCTTTTCCCTGGGACTCTAGAAAACACCCAAAGTTTGACTCAGAAACCTCATAATAATGGGGTACGTAGAAGAAACTTCAATTAAATCTCACCCTTACAGAGGGTGACACCCTTACATGAGGGTGATGCTACAGCTGCACATAGTCTGGTACTACTGGCAAAGGCAGTTGTTATATGCAGACTGGATAACTGAGTAAAGTCTATTTGACAGTAGTAAACCACAGGGGCTTTGCTGTAGGCAGGGCAGCATCACATAATCTTACACAGCAGAACAGCTAAATGGAATGATTTTTCACTCTCATTATTCTCAAGAAGTTTGCCATTCTTTTCAACAAGAACAAATGAGGTAAGATATTGAAAGATATAAACCCAGTAACAAAGCAAAAGATCTTAAAGACTTTCACATGAAAGTCCCACTTACCTGGGAACTTTTCATGTAAAAATTGCTATTTATTAATATTCTATGGCAGGGAGTTTGGGGTATTTGCAATCTTAACAAACAACATATTTTTTGTTTTCATACAGTGAAGAGAAATCTAAAGAAATTCTCCAGTGACTTCACTGGGCTTGGCTGGGAATACAGAATTGACTTCACTGACTATTTTTGTGGAATATAACTAAATATGGCCTTTAAAATTAAATTAATGTCAAAATGCCAATTTTAGATAGCCTGTAAATCTTTCCTTGAAAAGTCTAATACTTTTCTGGTTGCTTTGGAAATGACATTTGTATGTAAATTCAAAATGTCTCCTGAGCATAAGGAGCAAAGATCAATTAGTATTATCTGGATATCCACATCTCCATATCCGAAACACCTCTAGAGTTTGTTCCTGCAATGCTTGTTACAAGCAGTGTAAGAGAGGGACCTTGGCAGAGTTTGTGGGACAAATGAGCGCTTTACCACATTGCACCAAGACCATTAATATCTTGACTTCCTAAGCACTGAGTTTACACAAAAAATTATAACAGTGCCACTTTATCACTTAGCAGCATCTGTAAACTTAATGTTCCACGATGCCATAAATGATCACATCTGTTACCAAAAATAACATTCACACAACCAGTCATGCAAAGGAAGCATTTCCACACTGAGCTTCTGACAATCCAATCATGGTTTTGAATATTTCCCAACCTTGGAACTAAGTTTTGCTGCACGCCTCTCCTTCTGTTTGCCATTATTAGCCTGTGCCATGCCAGAAGTCATTTCATGTGGTCCTTCTGGGCAATTCCTTAAGTTAGACTATTGCAGACTAGCAGGGTTCTCAGAGATGATCAATATAAGAAATTACTCAATTTCCTGGCCCATCACAGGCAACTGAACACCCAGGCTGCTGCTACCGATCTTGAAGAAACGTGCACTGAATCCGCAACTTCCCCAAGGTCCAAGGTTGATAACAGAGGCACTTCTTAGCAGTACAGCAAACATGCACTTGCAGCTCAACAGCATGTTGTTTTTTTTTTTTGTTTGTTTGTTTGTTTTGTTTTCATTCTCCAGGGACAAGTTTCAACCTAAGTTGGCTCAGGCTCCCAGATCTAACCCTCAGTATTAAGAAGCCAGGAAGCTTGAAAACAGGCTCAGGATAGGAACCTTGGATTTTGTCCTCCTTTCCTAGCTTTCACAGATGGACATGCTCCATTTGCTTACCTAACAGGGCTTCTTAATCCAGGAAGCATTTGGTCATTCTGGCTTCACCTTCAACATGTAGAACCTTGGCCCAATTTTTTTATTATTATTATTATTAATTTTTTTTTAGAAATCTCCAAGTGGGCTTTACAGCATTTCATTACTAGAGATGCATATAAGTAATACATGAATATTATATATATATATATAATTTAACCACAGATAGCTTTGCAATAAGTATTCTTTTTTTTTCAGTATAGATTCCACAGATATGTTGTTAATGAGAAAGAAAATTACTTCTCCGTTTCCAATTTGTCTCACTTTTTGCTGAATTCATGTATTAGGATGAAGTAAGAGAAACAACTTTCTCAGTGGCTAGCAGTGTGTGGAACAACAACAAAGTCTTATGAAAACATTAGCCTAAGCAAATAATATTTAGGACACAAGATGAAAAGGTGTTTTAATTTCCTATACCCAGGGATAACATTGCCAGTCCTCATTTTTGGACAGAAAGAAAGAACATGTGACTGCTCAGAAGGACTGAAGGGAAAAAGGACTCCTCCAAAGTCAATATGCATTTCAGTTCTAGCCATACAAAATAATAGCTAATGATTTATTGTCAGTTTGATTTATGACATGAGCAAGGTGCTGCCAAACTACCAGTTCCTAGAACGGCAGTTTCCAGTCTGCCTCTCCACTGTACAAAGGGAGGTGTAGCTCAAAAGAAGTGATATGGTGCCTAAAGGGACTTGGTGTAAAAGAAACCAGGAGACGACAGAGACCAATCTACTAAGGGAGAAAAATGCAGCTTGGCATGAAATGCCCAGAAAATGTGAAGTAAGGAAAGACTGAATCAGAGCAAAAGCCAAAGCTCTATTTATGAAATCAAGCCTAAATTATGGTATAATGATGTGCCTTCCAAAATGAAGGAACTGCACACACAAGGAAACTGGCTTTAAATAACCTCGATGCTCCATTAGTGACTTCCTCTCCTGAGTCACCTCATCTTGAGGTACCAGGTAACCTGAGATATTAAACATACACTTATGTATTGTAGTTTATAGCTACCGATATACTCCTTCTAAGATTTATCATTGTTTCATCTGTGTTTAAAGTCTATGTTAACAAGTGGAAGTAAAACAGAAGAATAAGGCCATGTGGATCAAGGAAAACTTTACGGAGCACAACAACACAATGTCCTGGAAAGGAAATTGCTTGTTTCACTTTAATTTTAGAAAATCAAAGAAGTAGTGGTGACTGAAAAGATGAACAGTAAAACAGAAAGGAGGAAATTGAGTCTAAGGCAGCAGTTTGGACAATACTTAGCTTGAAGCACATGCTTAAATTTCACAAAAGTAACTGATGTGAAAAGATATTTAAATAAATGTTTGTATGGTGTTCTGAACCTGAGTAGATCCAAGCTGATAAACAAGATCCATATTATCAGGATTTATCAGAAAACACTGGTGGTTTAATTATAAGTAATTTTAGTTCACTTTCATGTTGTGGTCAGGAACGGATTGCCGGGAAGTCGAGTTTCTAACTGCACAAACCCCTTTTCATGGTTGTGTTGCATGCAGTTAGTGAAGTTGTGAGAACACTTGCCAGGTGTGAAGGCACATTCCTTCAAGACTGAAGAGAGGTGGCAGAAGTCACTCAGCAGAAGTGACAAACCCACAGTGAATCTGTAGCAATGGTAGCAGATCAAGAAACCAAAGTCAGGAATGAAATCAGATAAAGCGCCCCAAGGAAAGCTAATAGCCCAATGTAGGCTTACTCATGGTTCAGTCAAAACTGAACAAACAGCACTTCCCCAGCAGATAATGTAAACTGGCTATGACCTCAGAGGGAGCACAGTACTATCATGCACCTTCCCTTCATCTTTACAAATGAGTTTCCAGTTTCCTGACTGTACATTTACAACCCCAACAGCTTTGTCCCTCTTACCCTACTTATTTTTCTGTTAATGTGGAAGGAGTTGTCTGTCTCCTGTTTCACTTTTTTGTTCTCTCATACCCTTCTTGCAAGATAATTTGGCAATGATTTATTGTGCGTTCCTTTTCCAAACAGGTGTCTGTTTTCTGGCTCTCCATGCAAACTCAGTTCCAGAGAGCAGATGGAAATAGTTAGCTGCCTTCTGCACCTGCATGGATGAGAGCAGATCTGAAGAACCTCTTCTGTATGTTGAGTAGCTCAGAGCAATATTTAGATGACCTTGGTGGTTAACACATAAGTAGCCAGCCTGGCACTGACGCTGTGGCGATCACTTATGGAGCTGAATTCAAGGTAGAGAATGTTTTGGGGAAACTAAGATAAGGCAGGATGATCCATGGCATCACCTTCTAAAAACGTACCTCAGGAGCAGTACCAGCATAAATGGACAATACCTGACCAGATCTCTTCATCCAAGTTTCAGGAATTCTTACAGCAATCATATGAATAAACTCATTTGCTATATTTGCTGTCAGGATTCAGCTAAGGGTTTGGGGACTTCTTAATTAAACACATTAAAGCAGTTAGAGCTAGTTTTCTAAACATGCATCAGGTTCCATTGGTTATTGGTTTAATCTAATCTGTAACACCTGTGAGAAGGAAGGTGTGGGAGGGAGGGATTGGAAGCCTGAGTTTTCTGAAGGTGAGAAACAGCCTGAGGACCAGTGATCTAGAAAGAGAGGGACCGAGAGAAAAAAAAAAAAAGAGAGAAAAGAGAGATGAGGAGTAAACAGGGAATTAAGGAACTTCTTGCAAAACAGGATAAAGTCATTGATAGAAAGGAGAAATGAGTGAAGAGTAAGTAAAATTTGGAAATCACCATTAAAAAATATAGTCCAGGGGAAGTTGTATATTTGAGAAAAGATTTAATTATTCACTACTTGTTTCTAGTCATGCTCTCAGATTCAGAGGTGAGGCTCTGCCTCTTGCAAAGATCAATAGCAGCTCTGGGCAGGTCAGGCATTCACCTCCAGGGCAGAAGAGTCAGGCTTGCAGGTTTGGGTAAGTCTTATATCTAAAACAAATCAACACAGAAAAACTTGAACCTTCAAGCAGACACCTCTTCTCTATTGAGGGTCTTTTCTTCTTTATCCTTTCCTTTCAGCATCAGCTCACAGGCCATTGCCTGCTCCTGTGTGCTGAACATGAGGTCTATAACTCCTTTCAGGTGGTTAATTTCTTGGGGGTATTTCTGTTCCTGGGCATTTTTCACCACGTTGTACAACTTACTGGGAGGCAACATTGCCTTTGAGTACCTGAACTGGGTTCTCAAGGTCAATGACTAAAGGGTCCAGGTGCTTCTCCTGAAGGAACACTAAGAGTACAGCATCATCAGCACATCAGCAACTCTCTGCACAGCATGAAGGACCGCTCTTGTTTGGGACATACTTTTTTAGTTAAAAAGAGGAACCTAACAGAGAACTTAGTGAGTGGGTGAAAATAAATGATTATTCCGTTTTTTAAACCACTACAAAATACTAGTAGTGATGCACTGGTAAAAGTATACACAGCTCTATTAATGAAGGGTCAAACTTTATATCTCAAAGAGCAATTCCATAAAAGCAGACTTTTTTCTCCTGTCTCTTACACTTTAGAAATTCACTGTGAAAATAATCACTCTTCAGACATTTGAGACTCATATTATTCAGTGGGAAAAAATAAATCCCTTTAAGAGTTCTGTTAGCAGAAAGGAATTATATCTCTTTAGAGGTATTACTGATTTCAATATTAATAACACTGTTCTTCAAATCTATTCTCTAATCAGTTTTTGAATCTGTGATCAAAATTTTCAGTGAAATATATTTTCAGACCTCATAGCTCTCTAATTCCAGGGAGGCAAGACTCTAATAACCTTTCTTCAAATCCCTGTTAATAATCACCACTGGTACAGAAAAAAAATAAGTGCCTTGTAAAGACTGATAGTCTTTAAGAATTTTTCCTCTATTAAAGGTAAATAATATTGAAGACATTCTTACTTTGATATTGCTCTATATTGTAGAAAAAAAGTCATAAATTCAATATCTTTTGGATAGAAACAAGTAAGTTTGCTCAAAAAAAATGAGTTTCCTTATACACTGCCAAAATAAATGTAACTTTCCCTTTTTGTTTTATGTAAAACTAAGCTAGCTTTAACTTGCATTTCACTCCACTGATGTGCCTGGATTATTAGACTCTAAGACTAAGACTCCCCCTCTCTCTCTCATACTCTCTTGATGCAAGTAACCATGGCTTGAGAGTAGATGCTGAGAAAGAGTGGTTTGATATTCATGGAATTTATGACAAAATGTTATTGGGAAGAGCTAGATACTAATGCAGTGATGACACTATGAGAATCTGTGCAGGCTAGAAATACAATTAACAAATATGTTAAGTCCTAGACTCTTGGGAAGGGACCAAGGGTAAGAAGATCTGTTCCTTTTAAATATTAAGAAATTGCTTGAAATACTTTTTTCCTCTAGCTCTTAAATGCAAAGAGAAATTTCCAGATTAGTGTTGAATGGAGGTATTGAAGATACATGAGAAAGGCTATTTCCCTCACCCTCATAATCCTTCCCAAAGTTTCTGGAATTTCTCTCTTTGCTTTTATGAGCCTCTCCCATTAATTTATCTAATCTTATGAATCCTTGAATAAACTGACATCCACCGGAGAGTGGCTTTTTGTCAGGAACTGTGGCAAATACTAAATAACAGCATCATACAGTAAAACACCTGTTATATATCTGAGATAGCTTCTGTTATTTCTGTCTCTGTTGATATGCTTTCTCTGTGTGTGAATGTCACAAATACTGATCAATGGCTGTTTCTGACTTTGCAGCATTTGTTTCAGTTTAGATTCTCAAGTAGCATAAAAAGGTATGCAATTGCCCCTCTTGTGCAGGGATATTCATGTAGAAGGAGAACAGATTATCAGTCTTTGGTAAAAGAAGTGTAGGGTAGAAGGGAATAAAGAGTCCTTATGCTCTTTAGAGGAGCTTCCTCTCCCTCAACTTCATTCAGTCTTTCTTCTCTTCCACATCATATTTGTGAAAGAGCCAAGGAATTCAGCATTCACAGGAAGGAGAAATAAAGCAGCAACAGCTATTATTCTTTCAAACTGGAGATGTGGGGCTGGACCGCAAGTCAGAGGCTTGTGTGGCTGAGTTACCTTTAGGCCAATACCTCGAGGAGCCAAGGGACATATTAAGGTTGGTGGCACGTGCCCCTGCCCTCTACTCCCCACAGTCTTCTCCTGGTCACTGGGCCCTTCCCTAGGTAGGATCTTACTATCCATCAGTGGCTTTTTCTCCTTCAGCCAATAGGCTCTTGAGCTCCAGCCACCCCAGTTGCCTACCCTGTCTACCACTGCATTTCAGCAATGAGGAGGGAAGCCAACCTTCTTAAAAATGAGGCCCTAGATTTAATCAAGAACACCTATAGCACCACACAGCATTTAGGTATGACATGGACCAAGAGGTATTTCCCCACCATGATTTGGGGCCAGACCTTGTTTTTACCCAAACCAGTATCAAAATAAGAATAATTCAGCTTATATCAGCAAAGTTGTTCCAGAATGACATTGGTAGGACCAGAAGCAAAATCCAGGGCCATAATGTTTACTCTTCTGGCTGAAATGATTAATTATTCAGAAACAAGTCTATCACAGGCAAAGCATTTCCTTCAATTAATTCAAATTAACATTTTGTTTATAGCACAGAGTAGGCCTTTTCCTTTTCATAGTTCAAAGTGAACCCTGGGGGCTCTAAATATGCCTCCTGGTGATTTAATTAAAAGATAAATATGCATTTAAAAGGAGAGAAAAAGCATAGAAATGAGGAAAAGCTAAAATTAAAAAAGCTATGGCTATGAGGAAAAGGAATCCACTATATGAAAAATGAAGAGGAAAACAGAAGGGACTAAGAAAAGCATATGAATTAAGACACAGAAGAAAAAAAAAATAGATTTTGATTGCAAAGAAGCACAAAAGAGTAAACAGTGCATGGTGAATGTGTTGTTTTGAACACAAGGGTTACGTGACCAAGTACAGGCCCAATCCACAAGGGCTTGCAGTTGGCTTGGTACTGCAGAGGAATGGAGCTGTAGCTCCCAAAACAGTTTTCACTCTCCAGGCTTTAGAAGAACCTTAGCATACATGAAGTTTTATATTTTGGGATAAAGGACTAGCAAAAGAAAGGTCCATTAGCAGAAGTCAGGTCCTAACTGAAGAACATTTGGAAGACGGTGCTAGACGCTGAGTGGAGTAGGTAATTATGGCTATACAAAAGCTATGTTACTTGGTGTTGACCACACCTCTGTAGCAGTATAAGTATAGTAGTGTGTATGGCAAAAGACAGAAAATATAAAGGGGAAATGTCTGGGTGAAAGTTGCAGCGTGTGGCCTGATCCCAAAGTCTGTCCCTCTGGCAATCCACATTGCAAAAGTCAATCTGTGATCATGGAAGGGCCTCATAACCCACTTGCTGAGCTCTGTGTGCCTGTAAACTAGTAGGGATCATGAGTGGCACCTGCTTTGTGCCAAGATGCAGTGCCAAGGCCACCGTTGTGCTGCCTTTGGGGCTTGCCCACACTGCAGCACCTGCTTCCTGGGCAAGCAGAGGGACCTTGGCAGAGTCCCTCTGCTTCTGCCCCTGCTCCCTGGAGACCCCTGGGTGCTCTATCACAAAACATATTCCTGTTGCCATATCTCCATCTCCACGGTGATGATGATGCTGAGCCAGGAACAATGTGTGCCTCAGTTCACTGCAGTCTGCAGCAGTGGGCCAGAAGAAGTGGAGCAAGGACAAGACCCTGGTGAGTGCCATGTGAACCTGGCTGTGACTCAGGACTTCACAGGGTCCAGCTGGCCTCTGGTTTCTTTCTGACTTGTAATTATAATTGCCTGAAATTTCCAGTAGTCTACAGGAAATTGTGTTTTTGTTGATGATACAGGTACAAAGTAGGTGTTCTAGCTCATGTTCTTTTAACTGCTCTGTGTAAAGATTTTGAAGAAAAACAGTTCAGATTCATTTAAAACCACTTCTGGAGTACTATTATTTCATATTGACCACTGAGTGTTCACAAACCCCATTCAACTTCACAGCTTCCTCATGATACAACTCCCTCATGTTCTCTCTCTTTTGTTATCTTTCCAGTATCCGAATACTAAAGAATCTTCTCAGTTTCTCACTGGAAGATATATACAAATCCAAAAAGGACAATGTTCACACTAATGGTTTTAACAATTTCTATAACTCATGGTGTGAGTTCAAAGGAGGCTATCACAGGAATGCATTTTCTTCCTGCGTAGTATTTTATTCTGGTTGAACTATAGAGTAAACTGCAATTTAAAAGTGCAAATGAAAGAGAATGGATATGTTATTAGCATTAAATTGCGGTGGTCAACCTAGCACTAAAGTCATTGGCATTTGATTAACTTATTTTATAAATATACTGTTTTTTAAGGATGGTGGTTTCCCATACATCTTCACACCTATTGATGACATTCATTAAATCCAGTGCATTATGTTGAGCATTGCTGTGCACATTCTGGTTTGAGATCAACTTCTTAAATACAAGGTCAATCTATGGTCATGGAAGGGCCTCATAACCCACTTGCTGAGGTCTGTGTGCCTGTACACTAGTAGGGACCATGAGTGGCACCAGACTTGTGCCAGGATGCGGTGCTAAGGCTACAGTTGTTTTGTCTTTGGGGCTTGCCCACATTGGAGCAGTGCATGTGATTAAACCAAAGAGGCCCTATGCTTTTAGAAAGCTGAGATCTTTCTGGTTCTCTCACTACTCACTGGTTAGACAGTCTGAAACAGATTTTAGATAAGGTCATTAAGAAAGATGATTTTCTGATAATTTCCCACAGTAAGAAATGTTTTTATAGAAATGTGATAAAATGTATCAACAGGAAAAGTCCACTGCTGTGGTTTAGCCTCAGCAGGCAGCTGAGTACAACACAGCTGCTTGCTTACACTTCCCATCTGGGATGGGGAAGAGAATCGGAAAGGTAAAACTGAGAACTCATGGGTTGAGATAAGGACAGTTTATGAGGTAAAGCAAAAGCTGCATGTGTAAGCAAAGCAAAACAGGGAATACATTTGCTACTTCCCATTGGCAGGCAGGTGTTCAGCCACTTCCAGGACAGCAGAGCTCAACATGCATAATGGTTTCTTGAGAAGACAAACATCATCACTCCCAGTGTCCCCCCCCTTCCTCCTTCTTATCCTAGCTTTTATTGCTGAGCATGATGCCACATGGTATGGGATATTGAGAAGCTCAACATAAGCTGGCAAGGTGTGCTTGCAGCCTAGAAAGCCAGATGTATCCTGGGCTGCATCACCAGAGGGGTGGCCAGCAGGGTGAGGGAGGTGATTGTACCCCTCTGCTCTGCCCTTGTGAGGCCCCACCTGGAGTGCTGCATCCAGGTCTGGGGGCCCCAGCACAAGAAGGATGTGGGGCTATTAGAGCAGGTCTAGAGGAGGGCCACGAGGATGATCAGAGCGCTGGAGCCTATATGAAGACAGGCTGAGAGAGCTGGGGTTGTTCAGCCTGGAGAAGAAAAGGTTCTGGGGAGATCTTCCAGTACCTAAAGGGGAAGCTGGGGAGGGACTCTTCATCAGGGAGTGTAGTGACAGGACAAGTGGCTTTAAACTAAAAGAGGGTATATTTAGATTAAATATGAGGAAGAAATTCTTCACTCAGAGGGTGGTGAGGCACTGGCACAGGTTGCCCAGAGAAGCTGTACATGCCCCATCCCTGGAGGTGTTCAATGCCAGGCTAGATGGGGCTTTGGGCAACCTGGTCTGGTGGGAGGTGTCCCTGCCCATGGCAGGGGGGTTAGAACTGGGGGATCTTTAAGGTCGCTTCCAACCCAAGCTGTTCTGATTCCTTTCCTTTGGCCAGCCTGGGCCAGCTGTCCTGGTTGTGTACCCCCCCAGCTCCTGGCACATCCCCAGCCTCCTTGCTGGCAGGGAATCACAAGAAGCTTGAAAGTCCTTGTTTCTGTGTAAGCACTGCTCTGCAACAGGTGAAACATCGGTGTGTTATGAACACTACTTTCATCAAAAATACAAACCACAGCATCATACAAGCCTCTACAAAGAAAATAAACTCTATCCCAGCCAAAACCGTGACATCCACCTAGGTAAACATTCCCTTCTCTAAAACATCTGTCCACAAAGGCATTTATATCTTCCATCACCATCAGAGGAAGTTAAACATGTGTGGAGACATATAACTAACTATATGGCCTGAAGAACTATAACATTCATGTGCACTTACACATACACAAGAATATACACCCTTCACACATCCATCCAGGAAATGGAAATTTAGTAGAACAAGGATATTAGAAATGATAACTGATCTTGTCAGGAACTCCAGACAACATTTAAGTCTCCACCTCCTGGAAGAGAGGATTAGGAAATATCATTATAATTTGGGTGGGGAGAAACTGGTGGATTGAAATAAAGATTCTGGGATGGTGAAACAGCTCAGCATTTCTGAGTTCCTGTCTCACTGGTTATGGTGTGGTTCATCTCATGAGTATCCTAGCTAAAGCTGAGAAAGGCAACAGTAAGTCTTAAAGTCCTAGGGTTGTGGCCAAGAAAAGTGAAGTGTTCTTAAATACAAAACTAGAGAATGAGACTGTTCGTCCAGCCTTCTTGGCTTGGCTTGAGTCTCACTGCTGCTCCTCACAGCTGTGGCTGCAGTAGCCAAAGGTATATATGGATGTGGCTGAGAAAGTCAAAGGCCAGGGTTCATTCCTAAAGGGTTGTTTTGGGCATGAGGGACTAATACACATACAAGTTTCAAATTTATCTATCAGCCTAAAACAGAGTTGTCAACAGATTTTTTTTATTATTATTATTATTTTTTTTCCCTGAAAATGTCCATGTGGCTCAAGAAAGCTGCAGTTCTAGTGACTTGAGCCTGTATGAGTCCAAAGCTTCATCTGAGATTAATTCCTTGAGATTCTCTTGAAACACATGCTTCTTTTTCCTAAAAACCAGACTATGTTGCATCAAAGTTTTGTTTGTTTGTTTTTGTTTTTGTTTTTTCCCTGAGACTTTGACCTGTAGGTGGGGTTTTAGGTACCTGAAACTGAACTCTGATAAGTACTATCAAAATATTTTAGCTTTCCACCAAAAGGCTGGATGCACAAATGCATAGCACCTCAGAACTGCTCAGAGGCTTTTGCTGACTGGCAATATAAACATCAGAACCTATTTGCCTACAATCATATTCAAAGGAGAAGATATACATCAAATCCAGAGAGCTGGAAAAAATCTCTAGGCTATGTAAGTGGACACCACAGAGCCTGAAGCAGCTTTTGATATTTTTCACCTCTACATAAACTTCCTGTTTTCAAAATTCATAGATGCTACAGCCTCATGGAAATATCTATTTGCAAATCCATGTTTACATATCTACCTAGCCAAGGGTACTGGTAAGACCCGAAAAGAAATGAAAAATCATCTGAGTTTTATATCCTTTTTAAGTCTGTTTCAGGCATGAAGAAGAAGATTTGTGCTTTTCACCATTATTGTGTAGATCTTTGACAAAAAAACGGTATTTATAAAGGTCCTAAAGAATCAGGGTCTCACTAAATACAACTCTTGCCTTTCTTTCACCTTCCCACCACTGAAAAAAAGCTCTAAGAATAGAGATAAGCAAAAGTACGTGGAATCTTTGTAATATGTCAATGATTTAAATCACCTGTGGTTGCTTTTGGTAATAAAAAGAATGCTGCTAAAATTGCATACACATGATGTGTGGGCATACTGTTAAGTTTTGTTCTTGTCTGTGATGTCAGTGTAAAGTATTCAAAGTGCCTGACTCCTTTCAAAATGATTCATTCTATTTAACTAAACCTGAAAGAAATTGTGTGGCTGTACATGCATAATAGGTATTTGTGCATCCAACAAAGTCATACATATATATTACATAAAAAGCAAACATGCATCAGCCAAACAAGGCCAACTATGATTAATCATATTCTAATTCACATCCATCTTTCACGTTAATATGGTGGCAACATTGCTATTATCTGAAATTGAGCAGAAGCCCACAGCACTGCCTGCTGTGAGTATTGATGAGCCACAGCTTGATAATTTTTTTAACAGTTGATAAAGCCCAGTGCCACCTGAATTTTAATAACACACAACCTTTCTCAAATCCTCCTAAAAAGCATCCTCACAGGGGCAGGCAACTATGGTTCATGAGACTGTGCAAAGTCTGGTTCACTAGTAAGGCACAGCCAAAGCAGTGTAGGGCAGAAATCTATTCAGAAGAAATATCATTGTTCTCTTCTGGAGATAATCTAGTTGATAACACCCTGAAGAGGTCTACTTATGGTTACTTTATGCAAATCTTTGTCTCAGGGCTCTGAAAACATTTGAATGCTTTCTGCCACCTTCAAAAAACACAGATGGCATGAAATATTCTGCCACTTAACTGGTGGCTCAGTTACTGCTACTCAGACCTAAGAAATTTGGTCTCGCTGTGCTGGGATGCAAACATTGTCCTGCTCTTTTGCCCACTTTGTGACCTCTCTGGTAGCTTTTTGCAGAAATGCAGTTTCCCAGCCCAGGATCATCAGATTCCCAGCACCCGGGCTGACCTCCTGGACTTCTCAGTAGTTAAACTAATCCCTTGCCAGAGCTCAGCCTGTAATGCAGCCTCCAATTCCAGTCATCCCTGCAGAGAGGTACGGTGGTGAAAGCAAACAAGCTGAGAAGCTCTACAAGGATTTAGAAATGCCTCATGGAAAGACAAAGACTAGTTTCGGCAAATACTGCCGAGTAGGTCTCCTTTTGGACTCCCATAACTCTTGAGCAACACGTTTTGTGCTGACCACATATCATGCCGCAAGCATCTCCTTCCCCTCTGAGCTCCCCTGCGAATTCCCTTGCAAATTTCCAAATTAACTTCTTTATTTCCTGTCTCCTCAAGCAAGGTCAGAGGCCAGGTAAACAATTTGTTGATCACCAGCCGCAGGCTGGGGACCATGGCTTTGTACACAGGCAGTCTGCATACCTAAATAAAAAATAACAGGATCCTATGAATGTTCCTTGGCTGCATTAGCATGCAGCAGGTTTTCAGAGGGGAGAATTGCCCTGAGGCAAGTCAGATTACTTCTGCAACTCAAAGTATTGTGGGAAAGTATTACTGCACCCTTCCCATGGCTTTTTTTTTTTTTTTTTTTTTTTTCTGACGCCATGCTAAGGCGCAAAATATGGGATGAGTCTGACCTGATGGAATTGAGACCATTAGTGCCTCTCCTTTCTCCTGAGCAGATACTCTGTTCTCTGAATTCACACATTTTCAGGCCAAATTCCCCCAGTTTCAGCCACCAGCCTACCACCATTGGAAATGAAAATATGGAACCACAATGATCCTACAGAGCATGCAGTCCTGTAATCAAATGGCAGATTCGAACAGTCATTCATGGCACATCAATTTCTTAATATCAACCAGAACTTATGAGGAACTTTCCAAATTATCATAACTCCCCTCTTTTTCCAAGGGAGTTTAGCAGTTACACCCCACTGTAAAGCTTAGCTTGTAATACTTCAAACAATTTTATCTCCCCTTCTTTACTTCTAATTGAGTATGACACATTTCCCAGCAATATAAGCTAACTCCAGCCAGCAAAATGAAGTATTTCTTTAGTAAAAATAGTAATTTTCCGTTGCTCTTCATTAACTATCTGAATGCTAACCAGCCCTCCAAAGAATCTAGTGGTTTGTGCAAAATGGGGTAGTGATTGCGATTTGAACTCTTTCTACACAGCTGGAGAACATCTTCTTCTCTTTTCCACATTCAAAAAAAAAAAAAAAAAAAAAGAAGGAAAGAAAGAAAATAAAATAAATGCCATCTCTGTTCTCCTGCTGTTTATTTCATCCATCATTCACATTTGTGATAAGACTAACTGACTTCTTCAGCAGGGTTCAAACAACAGGGTGATCAGCTAATTTCATTATTTAAAATGAAATTATAAACTACACTTTATTCACATGACAGGATGAGGCTGTTACAAGAAGACTCAGTATTTATTTAACCTTCTAGCACCTATAATGCCATGATGACATAGGACGAGTATGGATAAATCTGTGTCACCCCATTTCCTGGCACAGAGTTAAAACTGTCAGGGGATAGAAGAAAGTGTTGCCAGAATGGACTCCTTTCCAATATAGAGAGCTAGTCAGCATTTTTTATTATTTTTAGAAGTGTCTCTGAATAGAAAATGTACTTTTGAAAATCCCTTAGCTGCTAGGAAAACTGGGCACAAGAGAGTATTAACAAGAGAGTATTAAGATAAAGCATTCTTTTAATGGGTTACACCAGAAATAATGATGTCTTTTACAGGCACCAAAAGGGTTCCAGGATCAAGCTGAATTCTGGTTTTGGGTAGATCTGTGTGGAGCCAGGAGTTGGAGTCAATGATCCTTGTGGGTCCCTTCCAACTTGGTATTTTCTAGGATTCTAGGATTTTCTAGGAAAATTACTGGGGGGAGCATGAGGGGAGGAGGTAATATTATTTCTACAATGTTTTGATCTACCGCTAGTAATAAGAAACCATTATCTCCTAAGATTTTATTTGTGGTCAACATTCTGGTTTAGGTCAGTTAAAAATTAACCTGTGTCTATGTAAGCTATTGGGATACATAGCAGGGCCTCCTTTTTTGTTCTGATCATTGATTTTTAGGATAATTTCTTCTAGAAGGTGTCACTCCATCAGCATTTTTAAAGAGTATGTCAAAAATATTTTTTGCACATAAAAAGGTATATATTTCTGACCACTTCTGGGTCTGAATTTTATTTGAGTCCCAGCCAATTAATATTTTTATTTTGTTAAACAGATATTTTTTTCAGCCGTGTTTTACCAATGCCCCTGTGTATCCTGGTACGCAAATAAAGCTCTAGAAACAAAATCGTGGAGTGAAATAAAGCAACATATCCAGCATCACTTCCTCATCCCCTTAATGACATTTTTGTGCCTGAGCAAATATTTTCTCACAGCCAAATCCTTTAACCCACGAGAATTCCAATTTCTCTCTGTCTCTTGAAAAGCTAATAATGTGGCTAATTCAAAATCATTTTCACTAACCACATTAACACTTCAATTTGGCTTTGGAATAACTTGAGACAGTTATTTGTGAGCTTCCAAAAATTACTTTTTATTACTGTAAAACAATATTTTCATGGCATGAGGCAATTGCCTTGAATTGAACTTGATACAATTATCTTATATAGTCATTAGAAAACACAACTGCAAATAATGATGTCAATATGAAGGAAGACAATAGGCTGTATATTTGTCAGCCACTGTGTCATTTAAATTTTCTTTTCTGAGAGATTGCAGTGCCACAAAAGGATGCAAGGTCTGCTTGCTGTGGTGACATTAGAGCAATATGGGTGTTCAGGTTCCAAACTTCTCATCACAGCTTTCCTAGAGTTCTTTAGGATAATGGGAAAATTCAGGACCTCTGGAGGTCATCTAGTCCAACTTCCTCCTCAGGTACCATCTGTTATGAAAAAAAAACAGGACGGGTCACACAGAGCTTTATCAAATTTAGTTGTACATTGATTAAATACAGTGTATATAAACTTAAAGAAGAAAGCAATTAACCTAATTAAAAGATCCAATTCTCACAAACAAACAATACAACAAAACCAACAAATCATGCTGAAACTCAAAAAGTATTGTGTTTTTGTACCATAAACAGAAGTATAATAAAAGTATATTTTTGTGGTGCCAGTTGCTGTTACCTTAATGATAGCAATGGCAGGTCCTTCACAGTCTGTGGCCCGAGGTAAAATTTTAACTCTTTTTTTTCTAGGCTGTTCATGATTGATCATAGATAGTATGCAGCTGAGTTGTGCATTTCTCGGGAAAACAGCCTGGGTTGATGCTCATGAGAAAAAGGAGAAAATTTAATCAGAAGTGATGGCACTTTAGAAGCTTCCATCAGCATGAAGTCAGTGTATGGTAGTCCTGATCCATGACAATTAGAGACAGACCAGACTTGAAACCTAGAACCTCCAGAACCTCCACCATTTTGCTCACTTTGTAGAGTATGGGGTTCTCAGATAGGAATTTGTGCTGGTTTGGGACTAGGAGGGATGCTTAGAGGTGTCCCTTTTCCTGTTTTGGCCAGGACTGCCCGGGGCTGCCCATTCTTGTATTGGTCAACAACAACAGAAATGTATAATTTCTGGCATGGTGATCTGAGAATTTAGAAGGCTCAGTTATGGGACATCAGCAACTTAATTAAAAACCTGAACTTCCAGTTGTAACTCTCATTTGTCCCTAAGCCTTAAAGCCAAATGCCAGTCCAATTCTTATCTAGATAAAAACTGTAGCCTTGTAGCTCTCTTCTAAACCTTTCTGCTCACAACTGAAATTAGAACTGTGGCTTTCTAAATTTGCAGCAATGCCGCTGGTTAAAATGTGTGTTATCTGCTTGCCATTCAACCCTTCAGGGTAAGCAGATCCTACATTATTCACCCTGGCGTTTTCAAGCACAGTCCTCTTGTGTCTGCCCTTAATGCAATCCATAGCTTTGTGCTGCTCCAGCAGGGATGCAGCATGTGCCAGCTAATGGCTTCCTCGTCCTCCATTTCACCACAAGTGATAAATATGTAAGTCGACTTACTGAGAGTGTTTATGTTCTGTACTGTAAAAGGGCATAAAAATAAGCCTTGCTTCAGCCTGAAGCATTTCTTCCAGGCACAATGAGCCTCTAAAAGTCAGGTTTCAGAGCCTAGCGGAGGACTCTCTGTGGTTATTTCAATTATCTCTCAGTGGTTTCAGATGCACAGTTTTGTTCAGACTGTCCATACACTAGACTTCAAAGTGCTACTCTGTGTGCAGATGCTTGCCTTGGGGAAACATCATGCATGACCATGCCTGCATTTTGCTGGTGAGTCTGACCAGTCTGACCAGTGAGAGCCACTTTCATCACCACTCAACCAACAGATAAAATTCCATGCTGTCTACTTTGCCTTGTCCCTGGGGCAGGGACTCCTGAACACGAGTTCAGGTCCCTTCCAGCTTCAACCATTCTGTGATTCTGGTTGATTCTGTGAGTTCAGAACAGGAGCGGTGGTCAGGGCACCCATGGGACATCTATGGCAAGGTGTTGGCACCATCAGAGATCCAGAAAAAAATAAAATAAAATAAATCCAAGGCTTTTTAAAACACAGCCAGAAGTGAGAAGAAACATTCACCACCACTGCCCAATGTTTTGCCTATCTGGACCTTCCTGATTTTGGCATTTATTGGTAGAATGAAGTACTTCCAATGTCAAACAATTTTCCAACCTGAGTGATCTCCAATAATCTCAGCAAATGATCTTGGCAGGGGTGGTGACGTTAGCAGAGAGTGGCTCTCAGGGCACCCATCTGAGTACTTTCTCGAGCACTTAAGCACTCTTTGGGTGCGAGGTGGGGAGAGGTGGGAAGAACAAGTGCCATACTTTTCCCCTTGGCACATCCAAATAATAGAGGGAAAGATTTTTTTCTGTTAGCTCTCACTTCACTTCCCTGACAGGCTGCAGCTGTGGTAATGAGTTCATTTCAAAGTGAAAGAGGTGCCTAAGAGCTTTTGAAAATCTCAGTGAGGGCTTATCAGCACATCCTTAGATAGGCAGCCCAAGGTCATGGGACCACCAGCCGGCTGACTTCCTCTGGAGGGCACCTCTGAACCACACACATCCAACACCATTTCTCGTGAGGTTCATGAACAAGTGAAATCCGCTGCCAGGGTGAAACCATAGTGATCCTGGAGAAAGCTCTGTCCTACAGCAAGAGCCAGCTTCTCCTCTCATTTTGTGTTAGGAAACACATACTGTTCTAGCTGCAGAAAAATGGTTAGAGCAGTGTGGTTGTAGAAATGAGTAATAAGTTGTGTACATTTGTCAAAAAGTGGAGCTCACTGTTTCCTTGGAAACTGAACATTTTGTGGTTTTATGGTATTGTACTCAGCAGAGCCTGGCTGAGATCTGTGTATGTATGTACACAGCCACAAGGGCCAGGCCCTCTTGGCTGATGGTTTCAGCATCTATTAGACGTTTGGTAAAATACAGCTAAAAAGAGTTCTCTGACTGGGCAATTCAGAGAGCATAATGGTGGGAAATCATTTTTTTTCAACAAAAATAAGTGCAGCAAAAGGAAGAGTAAATGGTTTGAAATCTTGTCCACTTAGTCACTTATGAACTTTATCTTTTATTTTATTGTAGAAAGGAACTCTGTTGAGAATCCAGTTTTGGTAATTTTGTGATCCTACGCTACGTTGCTGTAATACCAGACAAGCCTGCTCCTTCCATCTCTGGACAAAAACGAAGACTAAGGCTTAGTAGTTACAGCACAACGATACTGCACATTAGCAACAACAACAACAACAAAGTTATTCTCATTTAAGTAATATTTAAAGCATGAGAAAATCATAAAACCCTCAACATTGGGGCAGAACACCAAAGGCTCACAGAAATTACTTTCTACCACTCTTCAGTTCCTAAAGGCCTTTGGACTCCTATCCTTTTGCTTATAAATCTTCACCTCCACTTACCAAACAAGATCAATCTATCCTATGGATTAAGCAATTGCTCAGAACTCTTTCTCCCTCTAAAGCTGTAACACCTAAAAAGCTGTCATCAATGCTTGTCACCAAATATTCACTACACTCTGAGATAGAAATACATTCAGCTTTAAGAAGGGCCAGCAGCAGTCTGGGAACATTTCTCTTGGCAAAAGAGCACTTTTCCCCAGCAGCTGCACAACCCGTGGTGTCAAATAGTTTTTCCAGGCCCCATGTTAAAGCCTGAAAAATACAATTCTGTTTTCCATTAGTTCTGGTGCATTGCTCTACCATGCAGTGTTTCAGCCTTGCCTGCAGGAAAGTTGTGAGCAGGAGATCTCAGTAAAATTAAGACTTAAAGCCCGAGGGGTGAATCATATAGCTAAAGGATGTGACAAGGGAATTATATACTCAATAAAGAGAAAGCCAAAACAAAATTAATTTCATTTCTGTTCTCCTTTTTACTGAGATCTGGATGTCCCAATCTTTAGCACATTATTTCTGGCCAGGCAGGTTGTCACTGCTCCCTTAGGGGCAGAACAGATGCCTATTCACTGTAATCACAACAGGCAAGGTGTAAAGTCTTTTTCTTTTGGGGGAGTGGGGTGGGAGAGAATAATGAGAATTCTCCCAGACCCAGTTCAAACATAACTGCCACCTTTTTTACACTACATGCAGGAGAGAGAGGGACTCCAGCTTCCAGCTGCAGAAGTGAAGGACAGATGTTTCAGATGCACTGTGGGCACAGGTGTGAAGACCTAAAACTAGAAAACAATAAAGTTTAACGGGAACATTTGTCCAAGGAAATTGGGGCAGATTGGTAGACAACAGATTTCTGATGCCTTGGAAAGTTCTTGGAGGCAACAGGGTGTATGTATTTCAGGGCTTTAAAATCAGTTGCTACCTTTTTACAGCCAACTTGCCACCATTTTGAGGAAGGTATATCATTGCTAGGTTGTGGGGCGAGTAGCTAACTAAGGAGGACAACAGGATTTATGGGAGGCCAGGGCCAGGGCCTGCACTCTGGGATCAAGGCCCAGGTCTGCCTGCTTAGCCACACAGGCCAAAGCTTCACGCAATGGACACGTTCCCTTCCTAAGGCCAGATGCCACCTGCATGGCCTGTCAGAAGCTACGTGAGAGGGAGCCTGCGATAGCTCTAACACCTGAGAGTAAGAAAAGCCACAAAGCTTCTCATGCCCTCTCTCCTTCCACCAAAAAACTGCGAGACCACAGCCGTGAGGAACTGCAACTTTATTGAAAGGAACATCAATGCCCATCAGCTGGGTTTCATTTCTGAGGCTGTATATGCCAGAAAAGCAGAGTTGTTTGTAGGTCCCTGTAATGATAGGGAATGGGATAGTTGCCGTCCCATGCCCTAGAAGTGAGCTCCGCACATTGGAGGAGAGTGATGGCACCAACAGCACCCACCCAAAAAGATACATATTTCTTTTCTAGATCTTTTCTCACCAGGAAGAATTGCCACAGCAGGAGAGGCTATTTTTTTATTTTATTTTTGTACATTTTTAATTGCAGCTTTAAAGTGATTTATAAGAGAACCTCAGCATTGTGCTCGATAAGGGAATGTGTCAATATTTCAGGGTTCTACATTTACATCTGTAAAATGTGACTTTTTTATTTTTACCACAACTAAAACAAGACATTACATTTTACCTGATGTCTTTTAATTAAAGAATTTTCTTCTTTTTCCCCATTCCCCAATTTCTGGGAAATAGTCATGAGTCATGTCACAATACAAATGAAATGCTAGCAACCAGATTCATAGTGAGGCTCCTTAGTAGCCCTCATGAATACCATGAGATACTGCACCACTGCAGTGGGGAAAGAAACATCTCTGGGCATTTGACAATGCCACAACTGGAAAAGACATGGGAAAAAAAGATATATCCTACAAAGAACATTTTAACTAGAGAAAACAAATAAATTTATCAACATCTGGAAAAAAAAAAATAAAAATGATGCATTTGCATTTTTTTTTCTCCAGGAAAGCATTCAAAAGACTCACTGGGCCTAGAAACAAAATATACTTTTCCTCTAAATGCAGTATTAAATTTCACGATAAAAAGCTTCAGTTTTCCTTTTTGTTTCTAACTCAGTATAGCATTAAATTGGTTAACAGTCCCTGACAGCAATCCTTGCATCGCAGGTGGCACAGAAATGTCAATTTTAATTTAACGTTGTATATGCAATAAAAATTCAAAGCTCATGTATGGAAGAAAATTTGAGAATTCTTATTTCAAGGAAAGAATGAGAAAAATTGTATGTGAAGGGGTAGTGTCAAGGTGTGTGATGTTGCCCAGAAGATAACTCTCTATTACATGTTTATTATGTATGTATAAATATTAAATGTTTATACATGTGCATACACACAGATGTTTATTTCCAACATTAATGTCTTCAGAGATATTTACACTTCCAAGGCTGATATAATCCTTTTTATGCTGTTCTTGTCAAGCTTTACAACTTCTTTCAGAAGTTGTCAGTGCCAGCTGAACTATGTCACTGAACCAGTTTCAAAGAAAATTCAGATGTTCAGGGAGGAGTGGAGAACCGAGATTCAAAGTCATCTACGTTGCCAAGATGACACATTTTTTTTTTTTTTCTTAAATAGTCTGAACATTACCGCCACAGGAGAAAACAGAAGGGGACTTGATAATATATGCTAACATCTTAGACTTTGCCCGATGCCAAGTTTGGCTGTGGACAGTCGTCAAAATTGTATGGTGGATTGAATCGGGTTTCCAAAACGTAGGCAGTCTTTCTTCTAAGGTAGTGCAGGTCTGAAGTCTGTAGCAGGTGGTTTTAGGTCAACTCTGAGTTTCACTGCCAAGCTCTATAGAAAATCTGTCCCAACAGCTGATCCCAGGAATCTAAACCTGGGTGATCCTCAGCAACTTCAGGTGTTACTGCTACTGTGAAATGAGTAACAAAGATCCCATTAATTAAGTCTTTGATGCACAGAGCAGGATTTTTCCCATCTGTTTAACTTGATTATTCATGTGCATAAGACATTTTGTCAACCAATGCAGTAAACAACAACAGTAATGAAGAATGATGCTTGTTGTGTGAGATGATGCGGCTTGAGGCTCGCCTGCCACCACATGCTTACCTGAGCTCTGGGCTGCCAGGAGCATCTGTTTCAATTGTGCGTTTTCTTTTCCTGGCATTCAATGTTCTTTTATCAGAATTTATAGAATATCAAATGTTTTTTCTTCCTCTTGGTACTGCTTCTTCTTACCCCCCGTCTCACCCCCTCCTGGCTCCAGGACCTGCCATGAGAGTTGACAGCAGTTGCCATACAATGGGGATTTTTGTCCAGACTCTGCAGCCTCCCCAGACCTCACAGGTGCAGCAGGCAGGCTGCACAGCATGAGGCTGAGCAGGTGCTGTAGGCAGCGCATCCCAGCCCTGGGTGGAAAGCTCTCAGCCCCATATCTTCCTTCTTTTGCTCAACAAACAGGTAACATCTCCAGCTCTGCGGTTAACAACATGTGGCATGTGTATCACTACCTATGTGAAGGCTTTTGTCAGTCTCCTGGATGGATTTTTTTCGTCTCTCCTTCCAGCACTAAAGCCAAGATGTGACAGTCTGGAGTATATTTCTTTTCAGTAACGAGTTTACAAAAGCTCTTTTTTTTTTTTTCTTTCCTGACAGTGAGTCAGCCTCAGGAAAATAAAATAGCACATGTAGACCTGGAAAATTAATTTTCAAAGGTCCCTAAAACCATGATGTGCAGCAGATTTTTGTCTCTGTTGTTGTTGTCCTTTGGGTGTTTCTGTGCCATTTTCTTTACAGGCTGAAAGACATGGTTTGCAAGTAAGATACATTTCTGTATACTCAGCGTGGTTGGGTTAAAAGTCCCATATATGGGTCTTGGGGTCACTTCAGAAGGTGCCTTTGTGAGTACGGAAAGCTTCATGGCACACCAGTAGCATGTATGAATGAATGCCTTTTATGCCTTGCGGAAGGCAACTTTGCTTTACATTTTGGAGAGTCAGTCTGGCTGGCAGAATTTGCTGAGTCTTTGTGTAAGTAAGGCCTCCTGTTTTAGCTTTTCTGTTTGGAGGTTTCTGCATGGATACAAAAAGTCAGATGGACCAAGAAGGTGGAAAAATACATATCAGAAACCCTCCTGCAATTTAAGCAGAGGCAGCATCTGATAATAAAGATTACAGCTTAATGAGTTGCATCTAACACGCACTCACATCTATGAGTCCCCCAGCTTAGGGGACAAGTATTGAACCAGCGACTCAAAACTGTGCAAACTAACAGCCTGTATCTGTGAACAAGTTCTATAATCTCAATGTGTGAAGTCACTACCTCGTTACTCAGATGATCCCATGCACTTGTGGCCCAGTCTGAACAATCCACACCCATAAAGAGCAACCTGACAGGCTTCATTTTGTCCTCACATCAGTTTACATAGGTTTTGTCAGTGCGTGTCCTGATCCACACCAGAGACAGCAGAATCAAGCTCTGGAATTGCTATTTTTTTCACCAGTGCTTTTGAAAGATTTCTATCAAGAGCTTGTCAAGCGATCAGGCAGTGAACACCCTTCTGCTTTGTGAATCACTAAAAGCCTGCATCCCAGTGCTGCATCTTGAGGGAGACTGTGCACAAACTTACCTGTTTTGTAACCTATTGAAAAGCAAGATGAGTACATAAAGGTCACAGGAAGAGATAGCCAGCTTCTACTCTTGGATTCACTTTACTTACAAGAGCAGAAAGACCTACAAGAACTACTTGTAAAAAGCCAAAACAGGATGTCTCTTTTCCAGCTGGTGCATTTCAAAATTGAGACACTTCTCCAGTGAATGAATGAACCCCGCAGCATCCTGAACTGTTTAAAATATATTATTGTGTGCCTGGGGAGAAATGTTCACTCCCCGCTGGTGTAAGCTGGTCTAACTCTAGCAGAGCAGCAAACACGAGAAAGGCAAAACCTTTTTTTCTCTGAAATCTCAGCTTAATTACCAAACAAAAAGCTACTCAGAGGCAAAGCTAGGACTGCAACAAAAACTCTTTCTGCCTGTAACAAAATGAACACCACAGAGCTGGCAGGAACAATTTCTTTAGAGATTTCAATCTGCTTGCAGATCAAGAATATCAAATGGTAAAACTGATGTGTTACCGAGGGCTCCTGCCACCATTTCTATAAAATGGTGCCTAAGATGGCTGTTAACAAAAGCAGTGGTAGAAAGATTCAGGTAGATGCGTGGAAGAGATTTTATAAATTGGAAAGCCAAAAATGCAACCAGCATGGCACCACATTTATTATTTATGCTCCAAGTGCTTTATTTTAATAGTGCTTTATGTTTTACAAAGCACAAAATTTACTTTAGCACTTCACCGCTCAGGGAGATATGTTTGCAGTGGCACAGGGCCGCCTGCATAATAACCTTTCTAAAAGGCATGCTTGAACCCTGCTCTAAAATGGACGCAATGCAATGCTTTGATAAACTCTTAAAAAAAAATCTAAGGCAGCTTCCTCCTGAGTTTGGTCTCTCTGAGATGAACAGGCAACGGTGATGATGGGAAAACAGCCACTGGGAGCAGAAGCTTGAAAGGAAGGGAAGGTGGCAGCAGGGAGTTGCCCATTGTTCCTGACTTCCGCTCAGCCCCCTTCCCCACCCACAAGGGTGGCAAAGAGCAACCCCCAAGCTCCTGACCCCTATGGCACAACTCCCCGTGGCCTGCTGTACTGGGTCTGGCTGGGATGTTAACTTTCCCTGCAGCAGCCCATACAGTGCTACGCTCTGCACTTGTAGCTAGAACAGCAGTGGTATCACACCGGTGTTGTGTCTGCTGCTGAGAAGTGCTGGCACAGCATCAGGAGTCTCTGTAACCCTCCCAGGGGGTGGGCAAAAAGTGAGAAAGAAACATCACCAGGGCAGCTAACCCAACCAAAGGGATATTCCATACCATATGATGTCGCACTCAGCAATAAAAGGTGGAAAAAGGAAGAAGAGGGGAGGGGTGGGCTCTTGTTGCGAAAACGTCTGTCCTCCTCCCGAACACCGGCTACGTGCGTTGAGGCCCTGCTTCAAGGACGTGGTCAAGCATTGCTCATTTGTGGGAAGTAGAGAGTAATTTATTTCCTCTGCACTTCCACATAGCCTTTACTTGTTTTGTTTAGTTATTCCCTTTTCCCCCTCCCTCTTCCCCTTTCCCTTTTTCCCCTTTAGTTGAATTGTTTAATTAATAATAATATTTCCTTAATAATATATATATATATATATATATATATTTCCTCTTTAATTAAATCATCCTTATCTCAACCCGTGAGTTGTTCTTTCCTTTACTTCTTCCCCTCCTCATCTGAGGAGGGGGAGTGAGAGAGCGGTTGTGGTGTTCAACTGCCTAGCACAGTAAAACCACCACACCTGCCCAACACCCACACCCATTTTGCCCATGTTTTCTGCTTTGGTCTTCAATAAAAGCTGGAACCAGGGAGGTGCTAGAGTGTCCATCTGTATTTATCTTATACCTACACCACCTCCCAGGTCATTTTACAGCTGTAAAAGCATCTGACTACAGGCACAAGCAAGGAAGGAAGGAGAAGGTGGGTAGATGCAGGCATGGCCAGCTTTCCTCCCCTTGTATCAGGGGCAGGCAGGTTGTCCCAGGAGGCCTGCGCTGGGGTGTCCCCAGTGGGTTACACTGGCCACAGCTCTCCTGCTCACACACTGGGAGCTGCAGTTACCCATAGGCAGCACTTTCTGCCCCCACCTTGCTGCTTTGTCTTCTGTGGTCTCAGTAAAGCATTTTTCTTTCTGTGCTCCTCAGTTCAAAATAGTCCATCCTCCCTCTCCTCAAGCGATATTTAAACTACTCCCTTTGACTTTAATGTTATTCAAGTGCATACTTAAATGCCTTGATGAATAAGCCTCTGAGTGGGTGCTGAGCATATTTACCTGTGTGCCTGCAGAGGTAGCATACACCACAGAAAACAGCTCTGGAACTTCTCTTTGTGAACTGCTCTTTCAACCATCTCCCTCTCTTCTAAATAAAATAAAATAAGATACAAAAGTTTATTCACCTGCAGGGACAGCAAACTTTACCTGAGACTTGTAGATCAGGCCAGGCTGGACCATTAGTGATGAAATATATATATATATATATATATATTTCTTTGCCCAGAGAAGCTGTGGCTGCCCAATCCCTGGAGGCGTTCAAGGCCAGGCTGGATGGGGCTTTGGGCAACCTGGTCTGGTAGGAGGTGTCCCTGTCCATGGCAGGGGGCTGGAACAAAGTCATCTTTAAGGTCCCTTCCAACCCTAGCCACGCCATGATTCTATGACTGTGATTTCCAAAACAACAGACACAAACGGTTACTTATAATATAAAGCTCATTTCAATGCTTTTTGACAAAGTTCTCAGAAAACTTGGATAAAGATAAGAGACTGAGCAATGGAAATATGATATACATGGATTTCTTCAGAGGTCGAGGGTTCAATGGCAGGCTTCAGTGAGGCTCACCAGCAGCTTTGGGGCTTGGAGGTTTTTATTCCCTTTCTATTGCACTTACATACAAAATAAATTTATAACCTATACAACCAGAGCGCTCCTTGCTCCATATGCACTGCTGAATGCACAATCCTTTTTCTTGTATATTAAAGTAGACTTATCTTTTAACTATATCTATTGGTCAAACAAAATATCCTTCCTTTCCCCTGCAATTATTGTCTCATTTATATCTCCTGGCTATCTCAGCTACAAGAACACTGATAGTGTGTAAATAACATCAAATAAGTTACTAGTCTACCTCAAGGCACTGGATCCACAAAGCTTACGCTTTGGCAGATCTTTATGCCTCTGGCTAATTAATCACTTGAATTCACCAGCAATTCTCTGAGTACATGACGCCAAGCTGCAGTGTAAGTCTTTATTAGGGCAGGACCTTGGATGACAAGACACATTATATAAATGTACTAAATAACCTTTTACCTCACTAAGAAAGGAGTTTCAAATTACTTTTTTTTTTTTTTTTTTTAAATCCCCTTAGCACATACCGAGGGCTTTACAGTAGAAAGAAGACAGTATTTTACTGGTGAAGAAAAGAAAGGTGTTGACCTTAGGTGTCTATGAGACTGCAGAAAAACCTGTTACCACCAGCTTCTGAGAAGAACTGTATCACAAACACAGGGCAAAATAAGCTGAACTCTGGCATGAGCAAACCAGAGATTAAATATGGGAAAAGACAAAAATCCCGTGTTGGCAGTACAAAGGGAATAAACTGGAAAATAATCAAAATTATCAAAATTCATCTTGGCCAAATACAAAGAAGAACCTGTAAGAAATAATTTTTCCAAGCTCCTTTTTTTTCTGATAGAGGAATTCAGGAGTCACATAACAACCAAATTTTTTAGGTGAGGACAACCTTACTTAATGAGAAATAAGAGAAATATTAGCATTCATACTGTTTGCAGCTTGACTGCTAAGTGAGAAGTCCATGAAGTTGTGAACTTTGAAAATCCAAGCTGCTTTGTGTTACTGTGATAACTAGGTAATATTTTCCAAATTGCTTGAGCTGTACGAGTGATTCCCAAGCAAGCCTATGTTAAAGAGAATCACCTGGAATCAGTTTTCTCCCATAGACCTTAAGTATGTGCCAAACATTCACACCAATTAACTTGCTGATGCTCATTTAATATCTCATTCCTCCTTCATGAACACGTCTCCTGGCCCAAACTGCACGCCTGCTCTTGGCGAGACCAGACTTATATAACTGCAGAAAAAAACATGTCCTCATCGAAGTTGTCATGGACTAAAATGAAGTTGTATGCCATCAGCAAAAATTTATGAGAACTAAAAACTGAAAGGGGACAGTTCAGAGGAGGCACAGTATTTAAAAAGGGGGGAGAGAACTAAAGTAATCAAATAGACGCTCATGGAAAACAAGATTGAATCAGTGAGGCAAAAGACATCTCCACAGTCACAGGCCGCAGGGCATTTATTTAGATGAGAGTGGAAATCACCCAAGGCACCCCCTGATGGTCTTAGGGCAAGATGCTTTCGGTGAGTTTCCCAACGCAACACAATTACATCAATGAAGTAAGCTAAACAGACTAAAGCCTTCTGATTTATTTCCCTTTCTAAAGGGAATTTAAATGTTGAAAGATCTTTCTCCTCCTCAGACACACACCCCTCACTCTCTCCTTCACGATGGCTGATTTCTTTCTCTGCATGGGATAGGTAGGTAAACAGTGTTTTTTGGCTATGGTTTAAAGGATTACAGCATTCTCATTATTGTAACTACTCAAATGTAATCTCAGATATGAGATTTGGTCTGATGTAATTAACAAACACTGTTCAAACAGCACATGCTAATATAATAACATAATCCATGACAACAATAGGAAAGCAAATTTCCACTAGTAAGAGTGAGAACTGAACATTCTAGATGGGTTTGCTATGGCAAGCTCAAAGCTTCATCTAAGGGAACATAAGTAGAAGAAAAATGGAGATATACTCGTGTGTCATTCTTAGCTGATGAAGTAAACCTTCCTTTGTAAAATGATGAAAAGGTTGGCATCACATTTGAGTTATGGACTCTGTGGCAAACACAAGTAATTTTCCCTGGAAATACACTACCTGCCTTAGGCAATGTTCCCCATAAGAACAAGAAACAGGCGATTTGCTCATCACTGGCAAGGACCCCTCCAAGAGCAGACTGCTTCTCCCCACCTCCAGCTGTGGAACGCCTCTGCTGTGTGCCGCTGCATAAGGCAGTGCCTTGGCCTCTTGCAGCTGGAGAACAGATTATCAGAAACTGGTGAGGATTTACTGAAAGCGTAGCAATGATGAGTGAAAATTACTAGATAGCTGTTGCAATCTTTGGCATGTCTTTGTTCAAAGATAAATTTGGTCATAAAAATCCATTTGCCCAGTTGGGTTAGTGGGTGGGAGTGGGAGGGAATCATAGAATCATAAAATGGATTGTGTTGGAAGGGACCTTAAAGATCACCTAGTTCCAACCTCCCTGCCATAGGCAGGGATGCCACCCACTAGATCAGGTTGGCCAAGGCCTCATCCAGCCTGGCCTTGAACACCTCCAGGGCTGGGGCATCCACAGCTTCCTGGGAAACCTGTGCCAGTGCTTCACCACCTTCTCAGTGAAGAATTTTCTCCTAATGTCTAATCTAAATCTACCCTCTTTTAGTTTAAGACCATTTGTCCTTGTCCTACCATTACTTACCTGAGTAAAGATGGAGGAAAAAAGTGAACATAGGGAAAATACAGTAGAATATCTTATTTCCTTTATAATTTCCACAAAGCAGAAGAACAACATCAAAAAAAAAACAACCCAAGATAAACTTTTTTCAGTCAACCTTCAAGATTTTTCTCAGGCAAAGGAAAAAATCAATTTTTCAATTGTGTTAGTCTCTTGTTACCCTTTCTTTTAAACACAGATCAATTTTAAGTGAAAACGGTGTTCCCCTGAAATGAAAATGAGAAACGTTTTCTCTGGAAACTGTCAAGCCTAAATAGGCTGATATTTTTCAATATTAAGATGTTTAAATTAATGCTTCTGTTTTTCAGTATCTTCTACTATTTCTTTTCAATGAAAACTATTAATCCAAACTCAAGCCATTGATGCCCCCAATATATATATTACTTTCCTGAAAGATGAAATTTCTGGAGCCTGAAAGCTGCAGCAGCCCATGGCCATCTGCTGGGGCCACCGCCAGCTCTCCAGGCAGGTGGGGACTTCCCAAGAGCAGACATCTGCACACAACGAGCTGCTGCAACCCTCAGGCTTGGTGGGGAAAAGGCAATGAGAAGGAGAAACAGCGTGGCTGCTTTTCAACATTTTTTTTCTTTTTGTAAAGCTATCAGCAAGCTGAAGGAACATAAAAGTCCTGACCTTAACTCTGACTCCAGGGTTGCTAAAACAACTTTGCTTTGGCTAATAAACTGCCTCTAGGGTCAAAACAGGAAGGCGATCAGGCCCATCTATTTTTTGTCCCTCTTCCATCCATGTTTAACCCTTCACTTGAGCTTCTACAACACCCACGGTAACAGCTCAGTGCAGAACCAATAGTAACCCTTCCCCTTGCATGCTGAGGAGCACGTAGCAGCTTCAGCACCAAAAATCCCCTGAACTGGATCAAAACAACAAAATTTCCACCCATGTCCCATCTCATACAGGATGAGGAGGTTCTCAGTCTGCCCTGTGGAGACAAGAAAGGAAAAAAGCATTCTTCCCTGCATTTTGTGCTATTAGCCAAAATGACCTGCATAAAGGCTTTTTGGTGCTGCTTCCATGTGCAGGCCTTCTGCTGACATTGCCCAAAACTGACTGCAGATGAAATCTTAAACATACATGGGATGGTCCTTACTGAAAACTGGAGGTAGCGATCAATGGCCAGCAATTCTTAACACATATGAGCATTTTAGTCTGCCTTTCCCAAAAGCAAACATCCCGTCTGTTTACTGGAGACAATATGTGCATAATATTTGGAAACACTCAGGAAAGAGTGGGATAAGGCATGCCAGACCAGAGCTCTACTTCTTCTGTGGGGAGCCTGAAGGACTGTACTTGTCTGATCATTGTCAGCTCACGTAGGTGCTAATTTCCTGATGTTCAGATCCCACTCTCTTTGCTGCCCAAACTCAGTATCTCAATACCCTTCTCTTTCTATTGACTTCAGTAGAAATGGCTCTGTTTTTCAGCAGTAAGGGATGGAGATGGAAATCTAGTTCTGGATCGCCATGCTGTCTCATGGACCATGCATAACTCTTCTGAATCCATGCAACTCAATTTATTCACTTAAAAAAACAAACATGAATGTTCAAATGATGGACTTGCACTTTAATTGCATAGCGCAGCTTCTCCTAATTCTGACATTCAGTTAATATTGACAAATCAGTTGAGTTTTTGCAAGGTACTAGAAGCATGTGCTTTCATCCGAATATATTCCAATATTCAATTAGAAACCCTTTTTCGGGGGGCTGGTAGGATGAGGTGAGGATTGGCAACTGAATGTCAACGTTAACTGAATGTTAGAATTAAAGGGCAGGGACTATGCAGATCTTTGAACACTGTGATCACTGTGATTTTGCATTTTCCTTAATTCACAAATATACTTTCATTTCCAATGTGTTCCCAATATTTATAACTGATACTGCCACAGCATGTGGGGCCCGGGCAAGCTGCTCTCCGGAGACAGCACTCAGCCCCCATTTCTGAGATGCTCTAATGAAGGAGCTAACCTTTGAGCAGTAACCTGCAAAAAAACCCTGGAACATATTTGCCTCTTTCACAAATTCATCCTGATTATCCTAGGCTTACAGGCATACATAATCCTTGGATTTTCCTTACAGCACTTTCTGATGTTGCACAAGCCAAGCCATAGCCTACTGCAGCATGCCAGGCTGGGAATCCATTACAACACAGCTGCTAAATACCTGCTAGAAGGAGCAGCAGATGTACCCACTGGCTTGGGAAAAGTAGGTGTTGCATTAATTATATGACATAGTTAAAAAGGAAGCAGCAACAAAAACATGTATGCAATTAATAAAGGGCAGGGAATTTTAATTAGATTTAGGTACCTAATATTAAGTATTTCTTTCACTAAGAAGAGACAACGTGATGAATTCAAATCCCTGCTAAAGCTGAACAGACTATCTAGGTCCTATACTTCATAACACATAGGTTCAGAGTTCAGATCATTGGGGCTGGAGTGTCTGAAATCAGACTCAGATATCTCCAGAGTGTAGTAACTGACTCTGAAGAGACAGCAACTACCTGAAGTCCCTGCTAAATACAAGATGCCGGATGGACTTATTTTGGCATTGCAGGCTTCAGACAATATTAAATATACCTACACTGCATGATAGTAATGGGATCCCCAAAGTATGGCTTATGCTGTATCTATGTGCAGCCCTCAAACTCTTCCTGTGCAGCTGGCAAAATGATGCTGTGAAAGAAAACAAGCGTGTGTTTACATCATTACTTGAAGGACCACAGTCCAGCCTCTCAAATGCAAAGTGCAAAGCTCTGCTTGCACAGGCAGATTTACCTTTGACACTGCATATTACCGAGTGCTTTAACTTGCAATCTTACCACTCTTTTAATGGAAGTTTTAATGGTATCTTATTAAACATGAAAAAGTATTGGCATCTGGGGACAGATAGCTCAACAAATGGTAATGAAAGTAAGTAAATAAGAAGAGATGTTAGTAAGCATAATACTCTTCAGCACATTGCCCTTCTGCTGTCTGGGCTTTAGGGGGTCATTACATATGTTGTGATTGCAGCCATCTACTTAATTGTAAGATTTTGCTAGTAATTGGCAACAGGATTATCTTCCACAATAAAAAGTTCATCTGATGCATGTTTAAGATTTATGGAAACTATAAAGCTTAAAACAGAACAGAAGTAATTTTGAACTGATGGAAAATTCCCAGGATAACAGAACAAGACATGGTTACACTGGAATTTTAACTAGCTCTCAATGTATTTTTAAAATATACACAAAAGTGAGTACTATGTATTCAATGGCTATAATTTACTTCTGGAGATATTTAACAATAAATAATTGGACAGGAGCATTGCAGTGTATAGATAATTAATTATCTTTAAGCATTGATTTGCATCCAGATTATGCTAATGTCCTTTATAGGTTAGGTAATTCACTATTGTAACTCCATTTCAATTTGAGTGATTTCAAAGGACCTGCACTTATTTATATGAGTGAAGAATACAATTATCCTTTTTTTTTTTTTTTTTTTCTTTCTCCATGCACATTGACATTCAGCCATGGATGAACAGCTGTCTACTAGCTCACAACACTGTTTCATGTGAATTCAGATAATACTTATCTGAGTGAATCCTGGAGGGAAATGAGATAGACCTGAATCATGAACTAAGAGGTTTGGGCAGGCATGAAACTGCCTGGGTCCAATTAATGGCACTATTATTGATTCATGTATCAGAGCCCATAAGGAAATTATTTACCTTTTGATTTTTTTCCCATTAAATCTGTCCAAGAATGGATGTTTGTTGTGTACAGACCTGTTGCTGGGACACTTTGACTCCTGATTATTAACAGTCCCATCACCAAGCACTTCACGGCAGCAGTGAGATCTCCCCCATGCAGTTTCTTTGCTTATTATGGTCCCGATTTTCATCCCACATGTGGCAGAAATCTCACAAAAGGGCAGGTATAAATAAATAAATAAATAAATATCAGTGACTCAGAAGCTTGTGATTAATCTTCAAACATCTTATCTAGGACGGAGCAGCTAACTTGAGTCAATTATTAATTACTAACATCTGTTTCTGCAGTAGGTGGACCTGCCGGAGCTCTCCAAAACGGATCCAGAAGGCAATTTTCCCATGTTCATGAGTGTTTGGCTCTGGTGTTTTGGTTGGGTTTATGCCATCTCACATTTCTCTTACAGAACGCTGCTGCATTTAAAAATAGAAAGCTCCATCTGCTGTACGGGAAACTGAACTGTAGCTAACACCAGTATATTGCTCCTATTGCTCCTAGCCTTGCTCAGGGAGGGGACTGCCATTCAAAAAGTACTGTCACAAACCTATAAAGATCCAGACAGGCTGCTTATTTCTCTCTGAATCCCTGCCACTATAAAGCAAATACAACAGAAAACAAACAAACAAGCCAAACCAAAACAAAAACCAGACAAAAACAGTTGGTCCTGCTGTGAGCTCCATGAAGGTGGAGTTGTTTCCACACACTGGGACCCCCTATCACCCCAGGGACAGGTGGCCGGGCAGGTCCATGGAGTGACTCCCACTGACTTCAGGAAGCTCTGGATTGGAGCTTTCCGGATGACCTTGGTTTTCTTGATGAGCACTGGCCTCAGCGTGGAATACAGATCCCACCCTGTGATAGTGTGCATATTTCGGTGACTCACTTGCAGCAACTGCTCATTAATTTGTCTAAATATTTCCTGTTTTATGCACTCCCAGCCTCTCCGACTCCTCTCGCTTGCATAAATCTACCTGAACCCATTCCTGCTGAGGTGGGCATATCTCTGCGGTGAGCTGAGGATGCTGGTACTGAATAGCGAGGTGACTATCACCAGGCCATGAGCAGGACAGCTTCTGTAACCTCTGCCACTACCTTGGGCAGGCCATGATATCTGGCACAGTGACCAGAAGAAAAGGAAAAAGAGAGAAAGGGAAAGAGAAAGAGAAAGAGAAAGAGAAAGAGAAAGAGAAAGAGAAAGAGAAAGAGAAAGAGAAAGAGAAAGAGA
>NC_048894.1:119214888-119220354 GCF_011077185.1 Oxyura jamaicensis | reverse complement strand
AGAGAAAGAGAAAGAGAAAGAGAAAGAGAAAGAGAAAGAGAAAGAGAGGGAGAGGGAGAGGGAGAGGGAGAGGGAGAGGGAGAGGGAGAGGGAGAGGGAGAGGGAGAGGGAGAGGGAGAGGGAGAGGGAATGGAAAAGGAAAAAAGAAAGAGAAAAAAAAGGAAAAGGAAAAGGAAAAAAAGAAAAGGAAAAGGAAAAAAAAATGAAAAAAAGAAAAAGAAAAATGAAAAAAAGTTAATATTTTAATGCAGAACTACAGAAAGACTTCACAGGAATAACTCCAGATGAAACTAAAGAAACCAGGAACTCTATCAGAGATGAACCGGGAAAAAGACCTTATGCAAATATCTGATGAAGAGGGAATCTGAAGCTCTCAGCTTATTATTTTGCTGTGGGGATTTGGGAAACCTACCTAATGTGTCTGACATTTGGAACATGCAAAACACAAGGGATTTCAGATAAAACAGCAAAATACAATCCGTGAACTTTATCCATTTGCCAAAATGTCAAAGTTGCTTTTTAATGAATTCCTCAACACTGTGGCACTTGTCTGGACCTCCCAGTGTCTTAATATCTATGCCTGATCTTTTTTTCTTTTGGTGCATAACAGGGAAGAGATGAAGAAAACTCTACTTGTGTCACTGGGCTCACACGGGTTTTAATGTTGGGATGCCAAGTCAAAAAGCATTAATTGTAACTGCACGAGTTATATCATTGAGTTCAGAGAGTCTGTTCTCATATCTAACATACCTGAATTCTCTGATTTAATGTCAGAGTACTCACCCCCTTGCAGCCCTTAATCTCATCTATCTTGTGACAGGAGTCACAATGCAACACTCAGAGTCATCCTGGCAACCCAGAGGGAGGCTGTGCACTCACTACTTTGAAAAGTATACCTAAATACCCAGCTGCAAGACTGTGAGATACACTCATAGAACAATTTTTAATTTTCTGGGGCACTAGTTTGCTAAAATGCCATTCAAACTTTTTGTTGGTCACCATTTCAGAACTCATTTTCAGGAGACAGCACTTGAGGATTCAGAGTTTTCAAAGATTTATTAAACAACCTGAAAAACAACAACAACAACGAATTAAAAACTCAACAAAAAACATGTTAACTAATAAAAACCTTTAGAAGTACATGCCAGAAAAAACACTGCCCTGCTATAAGAATAGCAATTCCAAACTGTTCTTAGACACAGGACCCATGCTGGTCAGTCTAGTTTTGATAATTTGGAGAATAAAATTGTTTTGTGATCCTTTAAGATCTTATACTCAGATGAATGAGCTATACTCTCATGTCTGCTCTCATGTCAAGATGTCAGATAAAGTGCTAAAGTAGAAGTAAAACAAATACCAGATTTCCTTTTTTTTTGTCTGGCTTTACAAAAGTATATGAAGAGCCCCAAATAAATCCTCATTATTTTACTTTCCTTAAAATAATATTAGTGAGAAAATAGTCCACAAAAAATTCCTCTTCCATCACAGATCAGTTGGCAGGCCCTGATAAAGAGACTGGAGACATTTCTTTTATCTGATGGAAAATCTTTCTTCACGGACTGAGCTGTGGCAGCTTTATTTATTAGTATTTTCTTTCTTTTTCTGTTGAAAAAATGCCAGTGGGTGAAGGAGGCAGACTATCTTTGGTAAGACATTATTAGCCTAGACTTTGGGAAGCTGTAGCTTGCTGCTTCTCACAGGGCGGGAAAATCACTGAAATTCATACTTCCATTGAAATCAATTCCCTGAAGGAGCTGGGACCTCATCTCTCTGTGCTACTGTCAGTACCTGGAAAATGAGTGTCAAGTATTTTGTCACATTAAAAGGGATATGAAAAATGACACTAATTATTTCCCTAGGTAAAATACAGATATGCATTAACAAATAATAAAAGTACTTATATGTAGAGAGATTGCTTCACTTAAGCCAAACAAGAACATCACTTGTATTAAGCAGAACATTTGCCACCTCGTACTGAAAAATTTTATCTCATGTAAAGTAAAAAGCAAACTGGTAGAAGCCAGTGCTTGGAGGGTTAACTTACCTAAGACAAAAGGATGCTAGTGCCTTTGTGATCTACATGCATTTGGAGTCCACAATCATATTTTTATTTGGTGCTTGTACAGTCATCAGTGTAATTTCTGTTCCGATGCGTGACAGGCACTCACAGTACCATGAGCAGTGCTAACAATGAACAGGCTTACAAACAATTTGGACAACCAGGTACCTTCTGCAGATTCAGAGAGATCATATCTGTAGGAATATGTACATAACACATTCCAAAGTTTATGTTCCTTTTCAAAATGCCAGGCTAGGGAATGTCAGGTCCTGATGCCTTAAAGGCATGAGTCAAAATAAACAAACATGGAGCAGAGGACAGCAGCACATTTGTCAAGTGAAGTGTGATATCACAATGTGTGTCTGGGAAGCCACTTCTATCAGTTGTGGCAGTTTCCTGAACAGCAGTGCTGCAATTTTATTAGAAATACAACCATTTATTGGAGAAAATGTTATTTAATATTTTGGGAAAAATTATGAACTGAACAAGAATGTTTTAGAAATTAATGCCCTCTAAAAAACAAGCAGCACAGACAGATATTTCCATTGCCTACGAAGGATGATTCACAAATCAGGACATCCAAAATTATCTTATGTTGTAGCACGCTGTCATTTCTGACTATTGTGTTGAGAAACTGTGTGGGAAAAGTGTTTTTTGAACAGGCAAATCAGTGCTTACTCTAAGTTATAGCCTACCTTGATGGTAGATGTTAGTAGCATCTTCCTTTGGTTTCTGCAATGTGAGTTATTGCTTATTGCTATTGGTAGCTCTCACTACCAGCAGCTTCCCACCAGTGGCAAAACAGTGGCAGAGTCTTCAGTTGTTCCTTGTGCCATCTTCATACTTTTGTCAACAGCTTGTCATCAAAACAAGGCTGAAGTGTCAGAAAACTAAGGACACACTATGAGTTGTCAGTGCGCACATACCTCCAGCAGTAACTGTGCCATTGCTTTTACAGCTGTACAAATCTGTGCTCATATGAGCTTCGTGATTAGAACTGTCAAACTAACATCCTATTAATGATTTGGTCTGGCACTTGCACACTGAACTGAAATCACACAGGTTATAAGGAAAATTAGGTTAAAAATAATATATCAAATATCTTATTTAAGGATGCCTTCCAAAAGTTTGCAGAGGACCAGCTGAAATCTTCCTTCTTGTTTTCATATGGGCGGGGGGGGAGGGGAAGGGGGGGCTGATAGAGCTGGGACTCTTCATCTTAGAGAAGACTAGCATTGTGTGTGCGTGTTCTCAATGTATATAAATATCTGATGTGAAGGAAAGAAGGTAAAGAAGCCAGACTTCCCAGTAGGGCTCACTAACAGGACAAAAAGGAATGGGCACAAACTAAAACACATGACATTCCATCTGCACAAAAGAAAACAATTTTTTACCTTAAGGGTGGTTAAACACAGTTACAGGTTGGCCAGCATGGCTGTGGATTCTACACCCTCGGAGATATCCAAAACCCATCTGGACACAGTCCTGGGCAACTTGCTGATCCTGCTTGATCAGGGGGTTGGACAAGATGACCTCCAGACGTCCTTTCCAACCTCAACCATTCTGTGATTCTGTGATTCTTTTTTTCTCATAAAGCATCTTAACTCAGCCCTGAAGAACACTGCAAAGGACTCTGGGACAATGGATGATCCTAAGCTCCTCCATTGGGATTCATCGCAAAACGAAACATACCTGTTCCAGAATATCATACGGCATAGAGTCATCTATTAAATGTCTGAAAGAGAAAGAAATGTAATGTTATGGTGGCCATCAATATCAAATGGTAGATTACACAAATTGGTACCAAATACAGTTGTCTATGGGAACATTTTAAATTTATTCCAGGATTGTGGTAGTTGGCCTTGGAAATGCGACTTCCTTTGGAGTCTCATAGCATATACGAGGCCTGGAGCATCTTCCCTATGAAGAAAGGCTGAGAGACCTGGGTCTGTTCAGCCTGGAGAAGAGAAGACTGAGAGGGGATCTTATCAATGTGTACAAATATCTGAGGGGTGGGAGACAGAAGGATGTAGCCAACCTCTTCTCAGTGGTTTGTGGGGATAGGACAAGGGGCAATGGCTGCAAGATAGAGCACAGGAAGTTCCACACCGACATGCGAAAGAACTTCACAGTGAGAGTGACGGAGCACTGGAACAGGCTGCCTAGGGAGGTTGTGGAGTCTCCTTCTCTGGAGATATTCAAGACCCGTCTGGACACCTACCTGGGCAGCCTGCTCTGAGGAACCTGCTTTGGCAGGGGGGTTGGACCCGAGGATCTTTCAAGGTCCCTTCCAACCCCTACAGTTCTGTGATTCTGTGATATTAGGATATCACTCTGCTTCTCAAGCCCAGAAAGGCTTGCGGCTGTCCATTAGAAGTCAGATGACTATCTTCAGGAGGATATAATAGAATACTGAATGGTCAGCGATGTGACTAGGCTGCAACTGTTCTGATGGATCACACTTCAGATGTGATTCGTGCTAAAAGTTAAAGACTGAGGGAAAGAGAACAGATTTTTCTGACACCCTGTTTCATTCTTCATTGCTGAAAATAACTCCATGTTTTCGGTCAAAGTTAACGACGAAATATGAATATTCAATGCCACTGAGGTAACTGTGTAGCCTACTTAAGGATTTGGGGCTCTGCTCCTGCAAAGACTCGAACTAGTCATTAGTTTTCTTCTAATAGTTTCAGTACCACTGCTCATACTAATTATTTGCATGACTGGAAAAGTAAGCCTGGATACCACCTATTGGTAAGGTGACCCTGAAAACCAAGAGCTAAACAGGGACGGGGACCAAGATCAAATTTTGCTCATGTGATTTATGTCTTCCTGATATAATGCACATTAAAATGTGAAACTACAGTTAATAAATGTAAATTCATTTGGAAATTTATGGCCTACCAAACCTGATTCCAGAGTTAGGCTAAGTCAGTATCTTCTTAATGTCCTTTCCATCATACCTCAAATCCACAGATATCCCCTTTTTTTCTTGTTAAAAAAAACAGCACAGGGAACATCTTTGGCTGACTTGAGTAATATGCTGTAGAGTTACAACCACAAATTCTTTGACCCAGAAATGCAGCTCTGGAACAGGATATACACATTTTGTGAGAAAAAAAAAATAAATCAAAGCAGGCAAGAAAGAAAGAAAGAAAGAAAGAAAGAAAGAAAGAAAGAAAGAAAGAAAGAAAGAAAGAAAGAAAGAAAGAAAGAGAAAGAAAGAAGGAAAGAAAGAAAGAAAAAGGGAAAGAGAGAGAGAAAGAGAGAAAGAGAGAGAGAAAGACAAAGAGACAAAGAAAGAGAAGGAAGGAAGGAAAGAAAGAAAGAAAAAGGGAAAGAGAGAGAGAAAGAGAGAAAGAGAGAGAGAAAGACAAAGAGACAAAGAAAGAGAAGGAAGGAAGGAA
>NC_048894.1:119032759-119214788 GCF_011077185.1 Oxyura jamaicensis | reverse complement strand
GGAAGGAAGGAAGGAAGGAAGGAAGGAAGGAAGGAAGGAAGGAAGGAAGGAAGGAAGGAAGGAAGGAAGGAAGGAAGGAAGGAAGGAAGGAAGGAAGGAAGGAAGGAAGGAAGGAAGGAAGGAAGGAAGGAAGGAAGGAAGGAAGGAAGGAAGGAAGGAAGGAGAAAGCAAGCAAGCAAGAAAGAAAAAATAGAGAGAGGAAGAGAGGAAGAGAGGAAGAGCCCACAAACAGTACATTTACTGATTCATTCATATCATCTACATTAAAAGTTTGCAAACAATAAATGAAACGGGGCATCTGGCTGGAAGCTAAACAGTGTTTTTAATAGATCTCAGAAACAACATGTCTCTTACAAAGCAATGCTTTGTAAGCTCTTATCTTACACTGAATAATTGGCCTCTGTAGTGACAAACTGCTTCCAAATGAATTATCATCTAGTGGGAGACAGTGGAAATCTGATCATGGGAAAATTGTTCATGGAAAACAGGGGCATCATGCAACATTTCATGTATTAAAGAAAAAAAAAAAAAAAAAAAAAAAAAGATTCCTTGGTATTACCTCCTTTAATATAGATGTTGTAAACAATAAAAGCCCAAAATGTTACTCATACTAGATAGTTTTGATTACTTATAGTTTTCATCAGATTAAAGTATATTAATATCTGCATACAGGTTTTAGCTAGAGTTAGAATTAACTTTTATCTAGAATTAGAATTATATTCCAGTTTGCGTTCTTTGCATTTCAGTCTGGTTTTGTACTTCAAATTAGTTTTTTCAATCTATGCTGATTTCTCAATTTATGCTAGACAGTAAGTAACGTCTAGAATAAAAGAAAAAAGAAAACTAATCATTATTTTAATTTTGTTTTGCATGAAATGTCTGTCTTTATATATATATGGAATTTCTATTATGGAATCTATTTCTTCTCCCATCTTAATCATAGCTAGTAATGGCAGGCCATTTTATAAGCTGGCAACAAGCAGAGGTTTCATAATTTCGTAATACACAGTAGCTACCATTGCTCTTATTAGGTAAGACGGGGCCAAGCATTTTTGCAGCTCTGGTCATTTCATTTAGTTGCCTAATTGGCAAAAGAGCTTTTTGGAAAAGCATGCACTTCTCAGACTGTGTGGAAAAGGAATTATTGATGAGATGTCAAGAGTATTGATGGGATGCATGAAAGCAGTTGAAAAGGAAATGCATTCTAATTAAATATCTGGTTTAGGATTTGAAAATGTATCTTGTCCTAGATAGGCCATTGATCTATTCTGGGAAGATTGTTCCTACAGAGGAGTGTGCTGTGTGCTGCAGGAGATGCTCTTGGGACAGAAGAGAAATCACTTATCCATTAAGAATATCAAATTGGCAGGCTGTAAGGATTCTTATCCCCATTCCCCTCCTGTCTTCTTTGCCGCCCATCTCCCCCAGATAAAATCTTCTCATATTAAAGAACAAGCTTGATAAGTCAAAATCCCCTGAACATGGCCAAAAGAGCATAGAAAAATATCTCAGATATAATTCACCCTTAATTGGAAAGGGATGAGGTTACCTGTGCTGCCCGACCTTCTTCTCTACAGAAGGCACACCATTGCACTACAGGAAATTGTGAGGGTCTTGGCCCAGGCTGCCAGGCTCTGGGCTCAGCAGCTGCCTTTTAGGCAGGCTGGAGAGGACCATGTCAAATAGGAAGGAAAGCAGAGAAAATTTCCCTGGGAAAATTCCCTCATTTCTGCTGAACTGATCCCCAAAGTGACATGATTCTACAGGATGTTTTGATTTCTTCCATACTGGCTTTTCCTTACAGAAAAACAAAGAAATTTTCCCCCTGAAAACTTCCATGTGACTGAATTCCAGATCTTACGCAGCAGTGTTTCTTGTCAAATCCTAAGAGCTAAAGGGAACAGATCTAAACAGCCGGGTGATCAATAGTTTATGTTTGGCTGACATTAAGTGGGTTCTGCAGATCTCTTGACAGTTTTGCTCAAAGCTTACAGTGAATTGCTGTAAATATCCTGACATTAGGCAATGTTATTCCAGTGTGGGAACTCAAAGCAAACCCTCTGCTCTTAGAAAGCTCTTCCTTTAACCACAAGCGCTAGGGGAAGTGCCACATCACCAGTTTCTCTGTAGGAGGGCGAGAACTCACCTGCAAGCACAAGTTACCTCTACATATAATTTAACTGGATGAAAAATGAAAAAAAGTTTATCCAGGCTCTGCCATGTTCACTAAATAATTCAACAAATTAGTTTTTGTTCAGGCTAATGCCTGTGGGTACATGTATTTTGGGTTTGAGCACACCACTGTTTATTTGGTTTTATTAAGTTCCTACTGTCCATTTGACCTTGAAATTTTATTTTTTTTAACATAGGTGATTATTTTTTTTCCCCAGTAATATGGAGAAAGCCTGAAATGTTTGAATACTGGCCTGCTCCATAAAGATTGCTTTAAGGAAATAAGCTGTTACTTGATTTCCTAGTGGGATTAGTTCTTGTCAAATACATTTTTAATGCACTTCTGGTATCCAATGAATTATGTAGCACACCCCGTTTTCTTCTGTCAAATGAGGTTTGGAAGAAATCAGGTCAAATCTGATGGCAAAAAAAAATGACATAGTATTCTGAAATAACGCCTACTCCAAGTGAAAGAAACATTTTGGTGGAAACCAATGTCTTGGTGAAACAAGGGAAAACCTTCCAAGTGAGCCAGACCTCACTATTTTGTGTAAAAGTGCTTCCAATAAAGCTGAAGCCAAGTGAAATGTTTACAGGTATCAAAGGAATTTCTTAAAAAAAAAAAAAAAAAAAAAAAAAAAAAGAAAAGGGTTTCACAGAATCACAGAATAGTCTAGGTTGGAAGAGACCTCCAAGATCACCGAGTCCAACCTCTGACCTAACACTAACAAATCTTCCACTAAACCATATCCCTAAGCTCTACATCTAAATGTCTTTTAAAGACCTCCAGGGATGGTGACTCAACCACTTCTCTGGGCAGCCTATTCCAGTGACTAACAACCCTTTCACTAAAGAAGTTCTTCCTAATATCCAAATGGAAGCTGAAGTAAAAGATACATGAGGTGCTTTTTGTTTAAAACAATCAAAAGAAGGTCATAACTCTCTCAGGGTGTAGTGGGCCTATGGCACTCCTAGATAGGGGATATTGAGAAGGCAAGAAGCTTATGTGTGTTCAAGTCAAGTCTAGACACAAACTTTGAAGATATCCCTTTTCAGTTACCAAACAGTGAAATCATAGGACACTCAGGAAATTCCCTTTGCTCAAAATTCTCAGATCCTGGAAGAGTATTACAAGAAAAGTCACAAAAGCTTGCCCTGCTCCTCTTTTTCACTGGTCACTCATTTTTCATCATTGTGGAAGCAAAAAAACATGTATCTCTGGTCAAAATCATTATGGCTATTCTTGTGTTTTCATGATTCTTAAATGGTTAAAATCTAGAATAAGAACCCAAACACCTTTGTGATTTGGTCATACATCCAAAACTATAAACAACTTTCCTTTTATCAGCAAGGATTGACTAATATTGCTGTGGAAAAGCACCGTTAACTCTGGGAGGCATATGTTGTTCAACGTGAGATGCAGGGATGACTTCTAACATATCCCTCTGCATGGCTTTGTGTCTGTGATGCTGACAGACTGATTCACTCCTGGATGAGTGACAGAAGTTCCAGTTAGAAATAAGACTAAATATGTATATTCAGAAAAGCCATTTCAGTAGACTTTTCTGAGGCTTATCATTTTTTTTTCTTTTTTTTTTCTTTTTTTTTTCTTTTTTTTTAATTTTCTTTTATGTTACTATAGCATTTTTGCTATTGCAATTAAAAACTGAGCAGGTACATAAGTTCTAATTAAACTTTGACCACGACCACATTTTTTCCATTTTATAAATTGCTCATTTATAATTTCCCTGACAAGAATCAAATTAATAATTTTGAATTGCCTTCAGCTAATACCATTCTCAGAGTCCTGTATATCTATGTGCTCTATTTTGATTGGGATAACTGGTATTTCCAGATCAGACCTGGAAGACTATTTGTCATTTGGGTTTTACACTTAATTAAATATGAGACACATTGCTTTTTGAGTAAAGCAGTCTGAGCTCAAATCTTCCCCAGGCGATTCTGGAGAATAAAATTATTCTTCTACCTCCTTTTTTCAATATATTGATGTTTTTCTCAAATTTTCAGTCCCTGAGATAACCAAAGACATCAAACACATCCTAAAGGAAGGTAAAAGGACAAGTTTTTTCAAACACAGTATTTTTTTTCTTTCTTTTTTTTTTTTTTTTTTCCCCACTAATAGGACCGCTTTTCAATTTTTATTGATTTTTTTCTTGAAGAATTGTCATTAGCCACTGACTAATGAGAAAAGCTTAGTTAATCAAAACCTTCCTTGGCACACTGTCTGATACTTATTAATGTAAATGTACTATCTCCTAATGTTGTTTTGCTCTTCTTTCAGTGCAGTCATGCTCATCCATTCCAATCTCCTCTGTGTGACTCAGAACTGGAACATGAACTTGGCTTACACACCTCTCAGAAAGTGGCTTCATCAGCAGTTTAGACTGCATGGAAACGGGTTTCTCTTAATTTATTCTTTGGGAATTCTTCCACTTAGATACCTTTAATTAAATAGGTATTTAATCTCCCCCCAGAGACAAAAATGGGGAGATGGTGACAACTACTGGGTGAATGTGGAAAACTCATGTTCCAGTCCCTACTCTGATGGGTATATAATTATATATTCAAAACATAGCTTTTTTTGTTTGTTTGTTTGTTTGTTTGTTTGTTTTAATCAGGGAAAAGAAAACATTCTGGGGCACCCCTAGGTGCAAGAGTTATTTTTTTCAACTGTTTCTCTCTCACTGGAAATGTTTTCACTGATGAAAGAGCTGGAAGATACAGATGCAGCATTAATGTGCTTTTCTGGGCTTTTTGTGCAGGACAAAACATATTCTGAGCTTGCTTAAGGAAAAACTTGTACACAAGATGTGGGGGTAGAGCTTGTGGGATAAGCCACAAGCTATTAAGACTAGAATAGTTTATTACAGGTACAAAATCTGTGGGAAAACCATTCAAGGACGCATGACTTTATCACCCCATACGGATAGGAAAACTTCACCACCACCACTAAGAAAAGGTCGCTCACTGCCAGCACATGATACACATGGAAATTGGACAGGGAACTTCATGTGTGACAAGCGAGATGGGGTTCACTCACAAACAGTACAAGGAAAGCCGTGGATGTCTTTATCAGATCTGACCTTAGTCTCTCAGAAGAGGGAATGAGAAGCACAAGACATCTGGACAACAGATGTGAAATGCAATCCACCTTTGTCTACCACATTTGTACTGTTATAAACAGAGCAAAGCTCAGGGACATAAATCATCACTGTAAATGAGTACAGAAAGTGAAGGATAACCACGACTCAGGCAACCTACCTCCAGATGGGCAAGGCAGACATACAAGATCAAAGTAATTGCACAAACAACAGGAGGAATCTGCAAATTAACATAGAAGAAAGAAAATTTGTTACTGTAGGAAGCAGTAGATTGGGACAAGTATGACGTATTTTAGTACCTTTAGACAAACCTTGCAAATATGCTAAATATCCACATTGCTTGTGCTTATGTGTGTTTCTTTCTTGGCTTCTTGCTTCCCCTGGTGGCATAGATAGGTGCACAACTTTTGTGATATAAACTTCTTTGGGGATGCTCAGAAATCCATGCACAGGTGGGAGGAAGAACCACTGCCTACTACATTAGGGTGGCTTGGAGTGGGGCAGACCCAGCAAGGCATCACGTAGGTTTGTAGCAATTTAGCAAGCAAAAATTGAATGCAGAGTTAGGACCTGAAATAGGTGGGCACTTCTAGCCTCACTGAGATGGAAAACCTGGCCTTATTTTATTTTTTATTTATTTTTAATAGGCATACAAGCCTTGGAAAGAGACCAATATCCCATCTTTCTCTGCTATCTAACCGTAGGTAGAGGGGTCTGCTTCAAAGAGATAACAATGGAAATGGGAGATAACTGATGGATAACAGAAAACACATCAGTGAACTCCAGCTGACTTCAATTTTCCATGGAGCGCCTTTTCACACTGTGAATGAACGGTGTATGGAAAGACTGATTTGGAACATTTTTATTTTGAATTTATCAGATTGGCTTGGCCTCCCAAGAACTGAAACAGAACTTCAGAACAGGTTTAAACATTTCAGTCTGATATTTTGACTTTTTTCCCCATTTTTTTTTTTTTTTCATTCTAAAATCTTTAATTTTTGTTTGTTTGTTTAGAACTGGATAGACATCAAGATATTTTAAGGAAACTTAAAAACCCTTATTATCTCTGTTCTCCTGAAATTAACTGAAAAGTCTTTTTTCAGACAGAAACTGAATTTTGGTTTGGCTTTAGTGAGAAAACTTAAGAAGATTTGGTTTCAGATAAATTGATGTTTTATTTGTTTATTTTTAAGGTTTAGCTACAGAACTGAAGACTCAGTTGCCCACAGTGCTGCAAATTAAGCTGACTGTGCTTTAGCACCCCACAAAGCAGCAGGAGCAGAACATCAGTGTTGATCACTTCACATGCGTAACTGAAGAAATTAGATTTGAGGATTGCTTAGAAGGGGAGCAATGCAGTCACCACCTGGATTTTGGCACAGGGAAGCATGAAAGAGTCCGGGGGGCTGAGGGGTGGAGGGCAGGGTCATCAGGAAAGGGAGAGAGATTGGATAAAGGGCTTGCATCAGGCTAACATACTGTGGTCTTGCCAAGGCAAAGCCCATGGTCAGTGGCTTGATGATAATTTTCCTCTTAATTTGACAGAAAAATAGAGCCAAAGGTAAAGCAGCAAAAGTTGGCCAGTTCCGTTTAAATAAACATCCAGAAGATGGGAAACTTTACCCAACCTAATTGAGCTAGTCAGGCAGAACCAGGAGTTACTGTAAAACACCCTCTTTTGTGAGCTTCCCAGGGCTTTCCTCAGGTCTCGGGGCAGTCTCTCAGACCTGCCAGCTGGTAGGCATGTACTCAGGGAGCTGATTAACTAGCCAGCAATGCCTGTTGGCAAGGGCACAGCAGGCACCCCCTGCACCCTCAGTGCAAGGCAGAGGATGGGGAGATGGTGTGGGGACAAGGGATCTGCCCCTCACTTCTCAGGCCCACAGTCCCTGTTGTTCCCCCACCCTGCAGCATCCTCCCCGGCCTCAGCACTGTCACACCAAGTAAGAAGTCTTCCTGTGTAGGCAAACATCTCACATCAGAAATTTAGAAATTATGGGAGTGCTTTTCTCCTCTGCCTACCTGTGAGAAACAAAGTTGTGTTTTTGCAGTAGATAATTATTTTTCTATATTCCAAGGTAGTTGTGTAGTCATAATAAGGAGAAATGCTAAGTAGATAACTGGACAGTAGAAGGCCTCACTGTTCCAAAATAAGGCAGAAGCTTGAGGAAAAGAGGATGAGCAGTGTGAGAACAGTAAAACAGAGATCACAAGTTCTCAAAACATAAGAAAGGAGAAATTAAAGGGTTGAAAAAAGAAGAAAAATTGTACATATATTGTACATATATGGTATAGAGGAGCATCAAGTAGCTTGTGTAGTACTCAGCCAATGAGGAAATGGGAAGTGATCAGGCATAGGGTAATAGGGAATAAAAGGTTAGGATTTGTTTACTAAAATGCGCTCCTGATTGACAGGATGCCTGCCATTGCAATCGCGAATAAAATAGCTTCACAGAAGATCCCATCTGAAGAAAATTATGTTCCCCATAAATTGGGATCCACAACAACATAGTCAGAAAGCATTGATAAAACTCCAGAGGCAGGAATGGGCATGCTTTTGTTCTTCAGGAAAAACAATTTAAAAGGAATTGCTTGTAGCACAGAAGAGAGAACTATTACTGGCATTGCATACGGCATTGCTTTGGCACCTTGTAATCATGTGCAATAACCTTAGAGAATTGTAAGTATACAGAGATCTACAGTGTTCCTTTGCCATGCAGAAGGCTTGATCGGCAGCCCCTGGGTAGCTCTGACGCAGCTATTTCCAAAGCCTGAGCAGCATAAACACTTGCTGCCCCTTGCTAATAACCCAGGTTTGCAAGCAAAAGATGGTCCTTAAGGCAGAGCCACAGAGCTGGCAGGACTGCACTGCCTCCAGGACTTAAGCCACTATTTCTGCAAAACACCAGGCTCAGCTGTCTGGTTTTGTTTGCTCTGAGATGTCCTGGACTATTTTGCTCTCTAGTGGGCAGTACAGGGAAAAAAATATGAAGTCACCAGACTAGGCCCTATACAGAAGAGATCTAGTGTTTTTGCCGTTTGCTTTTTTACTTGTATTTTTTTCCCCCCTCTAAATTATCTCAGGTGAAATACGACCTTTTTAAGAACTGCCTATATCTTAGTGTTTAAGGTCACCTGGAACAAATCCTTGCTGAGTATTTAGGATTCACACAACACAAACCAGTGGTAGGATTGCCAACTGACAGAAGTAAAATAGTGGGACATTGCCTCTTCTTTAGATAGTACGTGAAACAGCTAAAAGTTGTGATTCTTGTGACCTTACCAGGGTGTCTGATTACTCTTGTACCAACAGAGTTTCAATACGTGCAAAATTAAAGTTGCAAAATATGGAGTGTCTCACCTGACATATATTTTGTTCAAAATACAGGGACATGCTTATGGTCTGGGACCATCTTTATGCATCATAAAAATATTTCACTTACTTAGAGCAGTGTTCAGAGGTTTGAAAGATGGACAGCAGAGTCTGCTGCACACCTGAGAGGGAACTAGGAGTTGTGTTAATGTACACAAAATTCAAGTCACTTTCACTTTGTCCCTACTAAAAATCTTCAGCTCATGCCTAAGCTCTTAAATTCTTGCTGCCCTTTGACTGTTAATTGCCTTTTCCTTTCTGCTTTTGGAAATTCATATTAATTGTAATGTTATTGTTCCCCTTTCATACAAAGCCTCTAAACGAAACCTCAAAAAGGAATTGTCACCATGGGTTGTTTCTCTGCCAGTTTTATAGGAAGCAAACATACACATTCCCAGACTTACGGCAGAAATGTTGTTAGGGATCTAAAGGAATGCTAAATCTACACTTGCAAGCAAATTAAAAGGTTTGTTCCTTAGCTGCCTACTTCCCCACTGTTTGTGGCAAAAGTAAAGAAAGAAGGAAAGAAGTGTGAAATAAAAGAAGGAAGGACAGGAGGAAGAAAAGAAAGAAGACAATAGAAAGAAAAGGAAAAAGGAAAGACAAGATGAAAGGGAAAGCAACAGATGCTGTAAGACCTCTGTGGACAGAGCTAGGACATCTTTTCAAGGACTGCAATAACTCTTCCTTATGCAATAGGTATTCGCATATGTGTCTCAAAAAGGACATACTGGATGGCTGATACTGAGATGGGAAGCACACTCATATTTTGATCTTAGCATATACCATTAGCTTTTTAACAGGGTTCCCTGGGCATCACTGAACCTCTCTTTTTCAGCTTCTTCCTATCAATCCTTTGTCATATGTTGTGCCTCAAAGCAGTCTCAACACTTTATTCTGCAAGAGAAAGGCAACAGCCCTGTCAGGACCCAGACTCAAATATTGACCTTATTGTCAATCACTCAACAGCTGAGCATAGGCTGAATGGGAAGTTACAGGAGATACACAGCTTACTGGGGCCTGTCTCCATTCAGCGTATCTGTTCCCTAACCGCCTGTGCCTGCTCTTGCTTATAGCTGCCCTTCTGGGGAATACAGGACCTTGAAATGACTTTGAAATTATTTCGACTTGCTCCTTGAAAGCACTAAGTTCACAGATACTATTTAAGATGATGAATATACTTTTGGTAACTCAGTGAAAGTGAAGCTTCATCCTTTGTACACAACTACTTTGTAGGGTGGAGGCTGAATATACAAATGAATTTGGATTTTTTGAAGTTATGCTGGCTTCCTAACGCTGCAGAGAAACCAAGGCACCCACCAAAACAACAGCCACAGATATTTTTATTTTCCCTAGAGACCATCTTGCTGGTGCAGAAAAGGGTGCTAGTTGCCATCTTAAGAGCTTCACAAGCCAGAATGCATTCTGACATGTCTTGCCTTCAGCTACAATAGCAACGTATGGCTCCATCACAAATAACTCTTGTAGTAGGAGAGGACAGACTTAGCTCTGCTTACTGATGTGTTCACCACTGCCATGAGCAGGGCAGCTGACCTGGCTGCAACCAGTGGGTTTTTCTTCTGTGCTCTTGCTCTTCAGAAGGAAGAGACCACAGGGCAGAAAATGGAGAAAGCTAATTTAATGACTGAGCAATTTATTGCCCAGAAGAAGCCACCCATGAGCCCTGCCACCATTCATGCCTTCTCTAAGTACTCTTAGAGCCTCTAGCTGAAAAGGAATAAACAGAGATCTTGTGAAATATGTGTTTTTATGATTCTTCAGGAATGGTGATGATGGTATAGAAATTAATGAATAGATTTTACTAAAGGAAGGATAAGTTAATCTGCCTATAACCTTAAAATGTATTTTAAATTGCTCTCAGGATTGAAAGACTGTGATGGTTTATGGGATAAAAGACTATTATTTGTGTGACAAAGCTCTTTGAGGTGCATTTTCCTCACTCCTGTCTCACAACACTCCTGCCCAGCCCTGCAGCCACCCCACTGCCCAAACCTGGGTGTGGACACCAAGACACCTCTTCTGTAAGTCCTCCCACCCAACAGATAAAAGAGTGTCACTCCCTATTATGGCATTTGGCCTCAAACTGCCTGCCTGGGGTCTGCTTTCCAGCCAGCGGAGGCCTGAGCCTCCCTGTGGGAGCTGCACTGACCTGATGCCAGGGGAAGGCTTCCTCCACCTCCCAGGAGACCCATCAGTGTTGCAGGGTGGGGCTGGCATCACTGCCACACACGGAAGAGGAGGACAGCAGCACATAGACCTCTAGCAAGTCCAATTCGGCTGCAAGTTTTGCCCACAGGGCTTATGTGACAACCCCTTGGTTTTATCGGTGATCTTGAGGTAAGGTGAAGAAAGGGCAGAGAATCCCAGAGTGCTTAAGGTTAGAAGAGACCTCTGGAACTATGTGGTCCAACATCACTGCTCAAGAAGGTACAGCTCGAGCAGGTTGCCAAGGACCATGTCCATGTGGCTTTTAGCAGGAGAAATGCCCAGAAAAGAACTAGGAAATATCCTTGCTTAGCTTTAATACTGTTCTCAGTGTTTTTCTTGGCTTTTTATTCTTTGCCTACTAGGGCATTTTCAATTTCTGACCCCTGAAACCTTTTTTTTTTTTTTTTTTTTTTTTCCTCCTCTTTCTCCTTTTATTTGTCTAGTTTGCCCTCACTCTCCTTTTCACAGTTCTGTTTTCTCTTTCTTCTTTTTTTGTTTTTGGGGAAGACCCTGCCAACCTTCCAATTCAACAGTATTATTAGATGGGGATGAACTTGAATCCATTACTATTTTACTCACAGCTAACTCATTTTACCTTCTTTCCTCTAACAAGCCCTTCAATTGTTCAAGGCAGAACAAGGAATCTGCCACGTTTTCTGGAGTGAGGGGAGACAAAGCTGCAGGCACCTAAAATGAAAATGCAGAAGGTAACAGGTGGAAAGAGATACCCTGGAGCAGGAAGCTACTGCTTGCCAAATTTCGACCTTAGTTCTCAAAAGATCACTTGGATTGGTTTGCTTTTATCCACATTTTGCACAGCCTTCCACCCCAAAAGAGACTTCATGGAGCTGTGATGAAGTATGATTTCAGATGAACTTGACTGAGGGTGACAGCTGCTAACAGGACAGCTGAGCAAATTCCAAGGGTATCACTGCAGAAAGTACAATGGCAAACTGCAAACAGCCTCCATTTTAACTTTTGCAGGACTGCACACAGGTGACCTTGCTTTCACTTTCACTGGATTTTAGTCCACAGCAAGAGTGAAGTCCTTTCTTAAAAGGCATAAATGCTTATAGCCTTCTCTGAGGAGGACCAACTGCCTATCCCGTGTAAGTAATGACTTACTTTACAATTCTGTTCTGTTTCTGTTCTAGTGGCACAAGTTAGGGGCACTTAGTTCTTTCTTTCTTTCCTTCCCATGCTCATTTTCTGTCTCCCTTTCTACAGCATCTACCTGTGGAATGCAAGAGGTCCAGTCTGAACATCAGGAAACACTTCTTTACTGTGCAGTTGACAAAGCAATGGAGCAGGCTGCCCAGAGAGGCCGTGGAGTCTCCCTCCTTTGGAGGTGATTCAAAAGATTTTGTGATCACCCCCAATGGACATCTTGCACTTTTTCAGAGGGGCCTCACTTCACGGTGCAGTATTCCCATGGGTGCATGACACGGCGTACATCAGTGGGGGCTCCTCAGCCTGGAGCAGGCAGCTCCCCTCTAGGCTCACAGGCACTGCCGCAGCCAGGCATTCGAGCCCTGGCATGTTGAGATGCAGAAGGAGCTGGGGGGCAGCTTTTCAGACTGGAGCGCCACAGGCCTATGTGAGATACAGCTCAGAGAAATGTGGGGAAAGGAGAGCAGGAGAAGAAGCGACTTCTTTCTGCCAGGGTTTTTTCTGCCCTTACAAGAAATATTTAATCAGATAGCCCTCAGGTAACCTTTTGGGCTGTGAGTCTTATTTAACCTTCTGGGCTGTGAGGCTTTTCTTTTGAAACTTGTCTTCCCCTGTATTATTCTTGCAGGAATTTTGTTTGATTAACCTATGCACTTTACATTTTTCCTTATTTTGTATCATTTTGGTGTTGGGAAAACCAAACACACAAGATACTAATTCTAGGAAGAGGCATAGAAGCTACTTGAACTCTGCTTCTGCTCTATCTTGTGTCTACAGTGCAGACAGATATTTCTCAGCATAGGAATTTCTGGCTGAGAAAACAAAACCCACTGCTTACGGAGAAGCAAGCACCTGCCTTCTTGATATCCCCACAGTAGACACTGGAACAGACACCTTTTACCAATCTGGAGAGGAGAAGGCCCCATATATTTCAGCCTCAGCTTTACACCAGAATCTACCCTTATACACAAGACATGTTGTCACACTGTTTGTGGATCTGACATCTCTCTCCTGTTTCTGCTTCCACCACTGCATCTCCTCCTGCCTCTGGGGACAGGCCAAGCAGAGAGGACGGTGCCTCCAGAAATATGTCTGCCTGACAACCCATATCTGTTTCACCCTCACAGATGCTTTGCTCTTCCAAACAAACTAGAAAGCAAAAGCGCATGCAGAGAGATGACTTCTTGGAAGTGAAAAATAGCTAAAACAAAACCTACCTGAAGCCCTACCCTGGTTTTCTTCTTGACCATTTCTCTCAGTAGGAAAACAGTATGTCACGTCTTGAATGCTCATAAGCTCTGTTTGCACAAAGCGTCCAGGCAGCAACACACTAAGAATAAGACCAGAAGCCCCAACCTGTCACAATCTTCAGTCCATCTTCATACTTATGGATTTGTCAAGTATGTTGACTCCTCAGCAGAAGGTCTGAAGAAGTTGCCATCTCCTCCCCAATATTTCTCTGCAGTTCTCAATGAAAAACTCCACCAGCACCTCCACCTGCACACATAAAACCATTGTTTTCAAGCCACATGGCTGAAGATATATCCAACAGCCTTTCCTATTTCTGAGCCTTGATACAACTACAGAAAGTTGTAGCAGCAGGGCTGATCTTCCAGGGAGCTCCTCCACAAGCATTTGTTCAAGGGAGATTTGTTCAGCAAGGTACCTCTGAAAGGCAAAGCTCTGATGGGCCCTCAAGTCTGTATCCACTTGGTAAATTTGGCCTGTCTTGTCAGGCACCTCCACCAGTGCTTCTAGCAGGAGCAGATTGTCCTCAGCTGGGCTGAGTAGATTTGGCACAACGCAGGCAGTGAGGTTGCTGGAGCTCATTGTGCTGGCTGAGGAGTTTTGGCTGGTGTTGTGGAGCAATGAATACAACTGCTTGAGGAGGATGAGAATGGCTCTCAGCAACTTGTCAGCCACCCCAAGGGAACAGGAACATAACATTCATAAATTAGATGTTGGAAAGATACATTACCAAGGCTTTCCTAAGGCACATGGAAGCCAGCAGCAGTGTTGCATAGCTTTCATTGTGCTCTAAGCCAGCTTTGAGTGTTTATGTGCCTCAAGAAGGAGGTGGTTTTTCCCACCTCCTGGTTTCACCCCAGCCCACTCAAGGGAAAATTTCAAGGCTGGCCTACAGCAGAGGGACTGCCTTCACAAAGATGCTGTCCCATCTCTCCCCTTCTGACATGAGTTATTTCTGTGGAATAATCTCAAATGCTCTAGGAAGTGCTCTAATTAACGGCGTTCCTGCGACCACAACGCACACCCCACAATTCAAACCTGCAGGAGGAGGTCTTTTGGAGTCCACTTTGCTTAAATATTGTCTAATGTGATCCTGTTCCACCTGATATAACCTCATCCTCTTTCACTGAAGGTCCATTTTCTTTGCTCCAGACTTTCTCCCAGGTCTCCATGGCCTGTATTTCTGAAGGCTGGTCTTGCTAGGACCATCATTGCCCAGGGTGATCAGCCGGAAGGAGTGGCAGAGCATAATGAAGGCCAAGAGAGTTTGAAGATGGAGCAAACTAAGTTCATAATTGTGATCATATGATGGGGTCTTGTGGCAATGGGGAGCTGGACATTGAAACTGTTTTAGGTGCCCTGTCCTGTGTACAGTCCTGTCTTCCAGTGTTAAACAATGATAACTGCTCACTTTTCAGTCAGCAATTCAGCGGGGAAGATGTGGTCTGGGTTTCAAATCAGCAGGAAGGTCATTTTGCTGGTCAGCAAGGAGGTCCCTAAGCCACTGTTTCAGTTATGAGTGTGTGTGGCATTCCCAGGATTCTTCATGACCGTACCTATGCCATCCACAGTTACTCACAACCTTTCAGCATCTCTTCCTGTGACACTATGATGAGGATCAAAGTGTATATTTACTCTAGCCACAGCAGCTGTCAAAAAATGAAGGCTATGTCTTGTTGTGGAACTGGTAGAAAGAGAATGAACTTTGGCAATAGAGACCAGTCCAGGTACAGAACGTCTGCGAAATTCCGTATCTATTTTTTTTCTTAACACCAAGTTTTTAATGCCAATTTGGTACTTCCTCATATAATTTCCAGGTAGAAAGTAGAAGAAAACAAATGGTAGAAAACAGATAATGAATGCTAAGCAAAGCAGATGCAAATAGTGCAGCACAGGGTGCTGCAGACATGTCCTGCCCACTTCCCACTCTTCCTGGCGTGCTTACACTGTTAGCAGAAAGAGCAAAACAGTCCTGCCTGCTCAAGCCAACCACGTCTTTTTAGCTCAGAATTTATGAAGCACAATAAGTCAATGTTGCACCATTTACTTTGCCCTGAAACTATCCTGGAAAGCAATTACAATGAAATTTGCCTGGAAAACATACTACCTCCTATGTTCACTGATTAAATATTTCTGTCACATGAGAGAGCCAGAGTATGAATAAGTGCTGTAACTCTTTTAAAATAAACCTACACAATATTATGATTGACAGAAAATACATCAGCCCATATAGATGCTGACAAATGTAAAATTATAGTAGGGTTATGCAAACTGCATTGTGCGTTTGAAAAATACTCAGCAATTTTTCTGTAAAACCCACAGGACACCCCAAACTACACCACAGGAATAGAGCAAATTTTAACTGATTTCATAGGTGATATGTAATTACAAATCACCAAATTCAGTTTAGATAATAAAAGCTCCCTCATGAGTATTTTTAAATAAGTCAAAAAGAAAATGCAGCGAGCAAGAACAGCTATAGCATTTAACATGAAAGCAGATTCTTTTTTTAGAGGTGTTGTAAATCACCAGTGATTAATCTTCGTATACATAAGGCATTAATAAGCCAAAACCAGCTCTCTCATGATGCCTAGCTAACCTTTACTTAAAAGTTACATATATCAGAATTACAAAAATAGTAAGTCAGACAAATTGAAAACATAGAAAAAGTTAATGCAGTGCAATGACTTGTAATGTAATGCTTTGTTCTGTGCCATATGTCAAGAGAGTTGGTTGAATTTTCACACCGACAATACTTGGGAGATAAAGGCCAGGACTTTTATATGACATTGCTTGTCAGATGTTTTAGAAATTTAGGGGGAAAATCCATATTTTGTGTTATATATACAGTGCTTCCCTTTTTTATTTCTACAGGCTAATAAAAGGCATTCAAGCAGTCTCATTTTTCATTTGAATGTCACATCTCTTCGTGATGCTGATGTTATGTGTAGCATCGGATCAGGTTTTGCTCTCACATAGATGATTAGACAGTAGATTGCATAGATTAGTAGACAGCAAATAGTAGATTATCTGCATTACTTGTGCTAACATCAGTGAAATTAGTTTGCTTTTGTCCCTTGAGCCAAAGGACATAAATCAAATGTATCTATTGAACTCAGTGAGATATTGATCAGCACATTTAGTTCACCGTGTTCAAAAACCAAAAGGGCATACAAGAAAGGCACATTCTACCTTGACTACTACAACACCTGTTTTATGAGTTATGAAGTGAAATAGTCCATGACAGACCCCTTCCCCACCCCATCACCACCCCCAAGGATTGGAGAAAAAACGATTCAACTTTTAGAGCAAAAAGGTTTTTAATAGCCTAGTAAATTTCCCTATACCATTCCCATTCAATGAGCCACTTTGCCTGACTTGCCGTCTCTACCGAGTACCGATACAGGATTTCTTCAGGAAAAATTAAACAACCAAGAAAGTTGTTGTACAGCCAGTTACCTATGATATGCTATGGAAGACGTAGAATTCCTCTCTAATACAGAACTTTTCATTTACATCCAAAAACATATAGAGTATTGTTACTTTACAATCTACAGGCACTTATCTACACACAGACAAATCTGTGATAACAGACAGAGTGATTGGAAACTCCACCCCAAAGGTAAGAAATGTTCCAATTAAGATTCCCTGTACACCTTTAATGAAGCCTCTCTCAGTGCACTTTTAATGACGTGTCTGTGTGGTCATATACACTCCTTTTCTTGAGACATGAGTGCACTTTGTGCCTAGGATAAGCCATGATCACTGACAGGAGATATTTAGTGCTTTGTGCTTCCTGCATTACTCAGTGTGCATCCCATATTTTCTAAATCACATTGAATAAGAGAGCATCTCTGCTCTGCCCATTCCTGTCTGTTCTCCTCTGCACTAGATTTCTTATCTCATCAGTCCCAGGCCCCACCTTTAGTCTTCTCATCTTGTTCTCAATTTTCTCAGCCAGGCTCAGCCTTATCAGGTCTCAAACTCCCTCACACCCATTCCAGGTCAACCTATATTGCATTTGCTTCTGCAGATGCAGCTTCTGCTAGCATAGCCAAGCTAGCTTTACAATAATTAATACAGGTAGCATTGAGTGAAACCAGGACTGAAAACCTCTTAAAGACACTGAGTAGACACTTATTGGGCACCTGGGGCTGAACCCCATGTTGCCACAGCATTAGCATTCAATGCTGATATGGCACTGCTGTCCGTGCACTGCCTCTCTCTTTTGCTAGTACCAACTGCCCTCAGCCTCCCTCTCCATAACTGTTTTCTCTTCCAAGGCCCGCATCAGTTTCCATCTGCCCTGCACACAAACTGGAGATTTCCCTCAGTGCTGCCTGGATGTCATCATGAGAGTTACTGAGACGTCCTTGTCTAGACAGCAGCAAAAATGGCAGTAACATTGCTGTTCATCTCTGTGTCTCCTAAACAGTTCTGATTTCCCTTTATGGCAGAGGTTTCCATTTTGTCTCAAGACCAGAAATGTTGACCTGTTCAATCTAGTTAACAGATGTGTCGCACCTCTGACATTAGCTAAAAATCAAAAACTAAGATCTTGTGTGACTTTGCCTTGGTATTTTGGGGGTAGACAAATGAGAAAGCAGATGCTCATGACAGCCCCTCCAGCAGAGGAGAAGAGCTCTATCTCAGACTGGTCCCAGGCCCTCAGCCAGTTTTGAGCATTGCCCAGCTAACAGACACGTGCAAGGGACTTCTGCAAATGGGAAAGCTCAGTGCAAATGAACACATTGTATTCAACATCACTGCAGTAAATGCTTATACTCAGTCTGACATAAGCTCATTTTGTATTTGCTTACCCAGGATTTACAGTGTCAAAAATAATACCAAAATACAAGATGTCCTTCATCTTTTTCGTAGAGTTAAATTCAATCTCCACTTTTTATTACTTTGCACTCATTACAATTATTCATGCGTGTTGCTTTCATAAAAGCTATATCCAGGGGAAGAAAAAAAAAAAAAAAAAAAAAACCTCCCTAAATAATCTCTAATTTAGTCCCTTAGAAGGAATTTGGCAGCCATTTCACATGATTAAACAGTGATTAAGTAGCTGCCCGAAATTGAGAAGCAAAATGCTTCTCGGTGGCCTCTGAAGTTTTCTCATAAAGAGCTGAGGCTTGCGTTATCCCTATTACCCAGGGAGCAAGCCAATCTGCTGCATGGTGTACCCTGGAAATAAGACTCCACACTTTCCTCATTTTCCCATCATCTGCAAATGTGGAGTATGTCTGGCTCCACATTTCATTGCTTTCAAACCCATCCTGTAAGGAGCCCTCAGGCTGTATTTCTGTTCTCTGCCATGTGTTAGTGCTCAGCCTGGGCCAGTACAGATCAAGGAGAAGCTACTACCCTGGTGGGTTGCCTGTGCCTATTCTCACCAGAAGAGTGATATGAACAGTTTCCATCAATCTGCTTATCAGATTTGGGATTCAATTAGCTCTTTCATTTGAAGTATCTGCTTCACTTAAAACTGGGTTTTATTTTTTTTTCTTGTGGTTAAAAAAAAAAAAAAAAAAAAAAGGCAGGTTTCAGCCAAGCTTTGGGGGATTTTTTTTTTCAGAAGCTTCTAGGCTGATATACGTACATATGTCTAAACCTGCTGATAGTTTTTTTCAGGAGGAAGCTGATAATTATTTTTGCATCCAGAAAAACACTGCTTGGGTTGAGGGCATGGGGTTTTCCCACTGATTTTTATTCCCGAATAATATGTTTTTCTCCATCTCTAATTTGCAAGTTTATATGCTGTTAACATTATTGAGCTTACCGTTCACTCCAATCTGTGCTTGACCTGATATGTACAGCGTGGCCGACTGGTATTCCCTTGTCAAACTCAGCAGGACTCTGTCAAGGACCGTTTGCATGGATTCAGTTGCAGTGATAATGCAATGACTGAGATCAGAAACTGGTTCACAAGGGAAATGCAGGGTCTACCTAAAGGCTAACCTGCCTGCATTTAATGAACTGCATGACACAAATCTGCCTCAGGAAACCCCAAATACAGAGGAGAAAAGTAACTCAAGCCAGACATGTGCATGGTATCCTGATATCCTGGAGAACCTGGGAGCTATCTGCAAGAACTTTGTTATTTATGACGTAGTCAGCACTGATGTTTCATCAGCTCCATGATACATATTAGGAAGTTTCTACTCCTGAAATCATAGCATTAAATGTTATTATTTAATAGCTATTTGATGATATGAGAGGTTATTTAGGACATCAGGTAAAAATTAATACAGACAGAATTATATGCTTATCCAGAAAAGGAATTCTGCTACCAATTAAATCATCAAATACTTGTTTATAATTTTCAGAATTATATTTATAGGCAGTTAGATTTTTAATTGCTAACCATTAGGTTGCTGTTCTCACACTATAAACTCCTCTGCAGGGAGATAAGAGTTTCACATACAATAAGACAGAAATTCTACATACGGGGCATAATGAGGGCATCATTAATTTATAGCAATCTCAGTCTTAGTTTCTTTAACTCCCTCTGCATGAATGCTACCTATGCAGGTTGTTCCTGACTTTGAACAAGCAAAACATTGATCTCAGAAGTAAGGAAAGAAGACAAACTAACATTTCAATGGCTACAGAATACGAAAGATTTACCTGCACTCTGCAATCAGACACCAGATACCTAAATGCCAAATAAATAACCTTCCTACTGTTCTGTTTTTTATCTAGACAGGCTTCCTGATGAAAATCTTCATGGCCTTGGTTTATCTGCTGAACCTAGGAATAAAGATCTTATGCTGAAGCTGGTTAAAATTGCTATTTTTTTTCTATGGCTAACCAACCCACCAGGCCACTAGACCCAAGCCAGCAACATGACTAGATGGTATTAAAGTCAGTGTAATTGATAGGAAAGTATTCTCAACCAGAGGCTCTGGCTTCAGCAGTGGCTTCTACAGGTCTGAGGGGAGAAAGGTGCTATCCTAATGGCACGGTGCTATCTCGATAAGATCAAAAGGAAGAGGAAGGTCTATGAAACGTGGAAAAAGGGCCTGTCCTCTTGGGAGGAGTATAGAGGTATTGTCAGGGCCTGCAGGGACGTGACGAGGAAGGCTAAAGCCCACCTAGAGATGAGGCTTGCAAAAGAGATAAAGGATAATAAGAAGGGTTTTTTCAAGTATGTAAACAGCAAAAGGAAGACTAGGAATAATATGGGTCCTTTGCTGAATGAGGAGGGGTGTTCTGGTCACGGGATATGCCGAGTAGGTGAAGATACTGAATGCTTTCTTTGTTTCAGTCTTTGCTTCAGGGACTCCCCCCCAGGACTCCTCACCCCTGGCGAGAGGACAAAAGGTCTGGGAAATTGAGAGCTCCCCCCTGGTTGACAAGAGAATGGTTCGGGAGAGTCTGAGTGGGCTCAACGCACACAAATCCATGGGTCCCGATGGGATGCATCCGCATGTGCTAAGGGAGCTGGCAGAGGTGATCGCCTAACCACTCTCTATCATCTTTGAAAGGTCCTGGAGAACAGGTGAGGTGCCTGAAGACTGGAGGATAGCCAATATCACTCTTGTCTTCAAGAAGGGCAAGAAGGAGGATCTGGGAAACTATAGGCCAGTCAGTCTCACCTCTGTCCCTGGAAAGGTGTTGGAGCAGCCTGTTCTGGATGCCATCTCCAAGCAATTGGAAGAGAAGAATGTTATGAGGAGTAGTCAGCATGGATTCACCAAGGGGAAGTCGTGCTCAACCAACCTCGTTGCCTTCTATGATGGCATCACCAGCTGGGTAGATGGGGGGAGAGCAGTGGATGTCATCTACCTTGACTTTAGCAAGGCTTTCGATACTGTCTCCCATGACATCCTGCTAGCAAAGCTGAGAAAGTGTGGGATAGAGGAGTGGACGGCGAGGTGGGTTGAGAACTGGATGACTGGCCGAGCTCAGAGGGTGGTGATCAGCGGCGCAGAGTCCGTCTGGAGACCTGTGACTAGCGGTATTCACCAGGGGTCGGTGCTGGGTCCGGTCTTGTTCAACATCTTCATCGACGACCTTGATGAGGGAATAGTGTCTGCCCTCAGCAAGTACGCTGACGACACAAAGCTGGGAGGAGTGGCTGACACGCCAGAAGGCTGTGCTGCCATTCAGCGAGACCTGGACCGGCTGGAGAGATGGGCAGGAAGAAACCAAATGTGGTTTAATAAGAGCAAGTGTAGAGTCCTGCACCTGGGAAGAAACAACCAGATGTATCAGTACAGGCTGGGGGGACGACCTGATGGAGAGGAGCCCTGAGGAGAAGGACCTGGGGGTCCTGGTGGATGACAGGTTGACCATGAGCCAGCAGTGTGCCCTGGTGTCCAAGAGAGCCAGTGGGATCCTGGCGTGCATTAAAAGGAGCATGGCCAGCAGGTCAAGGGAGGTGATCCTCCCCCTCTACTCTGCCCTGGTCAGGCCTCACCTGCAGTACTATGTCCAGTTCTGGGCTTCCCGGTACAAAAAAAGACAGGGATCTCCTGGAAAGAGTCCAGTGGAGGGCCACAAAGATGATACGGGGCCTGGAGCATCTTCCCTATGAGGACAGGCTGAGAGACCTGGGTCTGTTCAGCCTGGAGAAGAGAAGACTGAGAGGGGATCTCATCAATGTCTACAAATACGTGAGGTGTGGGAGACAGAAAGATGTAGCCAACCTCTTCTCAGTGGTTTGTGGGGATAGGACAGGGACAATGGCCGCAAGATAGAGCACAGGAAGTTCCGCACCGACATGCGAAAGAACTTCTTCTCGGTGAGGGTGATGGAGCACTGGAACAGGCTGCCTTGAGAGGTTGTGGAGTCTCCTTCTCTGGAGATATTCAAGGCCCGTCTGGACGCCTACCTGGGCAGCCTGCTCTGAGGAACCTGCTTTGGCAGGGGGGTTGGACCCGATGATCTTTTGAGGTCCCTTCCAACCCCTACAGTTCTGTGATTCTGTGATTCTGTGAAGGTGCCATGTTATCTCCAGGCAGGTTGAAGGAATTGGTCTGAGTTTAGTTCAGTTCATTTTTTGAAGGTGCCTTTAAACTGAAGTTGTTTTGTTCTTTGTCTGGGGGGTGGAGGTGAAGAAAAGAAAAAGCAAAACTGGAGGGAATACACCCAGCCTGCAAAAATCTGGTGGGGAAGGGGTACTTCATTCTCACATCTGTTTGGCTTAGTGTGCTTCCCCAAGCAGATGGGAGGGGTTTTTGTTCTGGTTTACACGTTGTGTCCTAAAATCCTACCTGTGTGGAGACTGGGAACCATTTGGCTGATGCTTCAGAGAGGAGATGGCACGGTGCTATCTCACAGCTCTGGCTGACGCAGGATTCCTACCAAACAGTTTGAACACTTTTGCATAAATATGTGAAGGAAAGATACTGAGGTAGTAGGTGGGTGAAGTTTTCATTAGGGACATGGTATAATGTAAGTAGAATTCATTTCAACTTACATTAGATGCTTAAGAACTAGCTTGTCCTCTGGGTTGCATGCATATTCAATAGAGAGAAACAAGTTGCTTAGGAGAAGCATCCACTTGATCTTACAAGCAAATACATGCAATCCAGAGGTTTCACTCTGCTTCCACTGACAAGAGATAGAGCATAATTAATGGGAATTACAAAGTGAGGCAAGATGAATCCCACAATTGTCTCAATTTGAAAAATGTATATGGATTTGATATGGCTCTTCAAAATATAAGTTGGCATCATGAGGTACCTTGAAATCAGACTGCGGGGTGGTGAATGCAGGCATGTTACCTTGTTTTACCATGTTACTAAATACACTTGTGCTTCCTGGATAATTGAGTGCAAGACCTTTGCCCTTTATAAAATGCACGTGCTTAACTTCCCCTGTAACTTGAAGCTCTCACTCCTTGCTATCTCTCGCTATCCACAGAACACTTGGCTTCAGGATAAAGCAAACAAGTGTCATTTGTCTATGAAATAGTTTTGCATTCCTACAAAGAAGCAATAATCCTTGGAATTAGTGCTAGAAAATCTAGGGGATGTGTGAAAGGGAGCAAAGAAAAACACTCCTTACTGCTGCAATCAGACTCGCTGCTTTCAAGCAGCTTGACCCAACAGCAACTTTGAGTCTAGCTCTTCCCATCCCACTAGTATTATCTACTATACCACTGTGCTCTTCTGCTGTTTGCTTTTCTCATCCCCTGGCTCTCCCACTGCAATTTGCATCTGCTACTACTTAGCGGCAGTGCTGGCAAAAGCCCTGCACTGAGTAACTCCCTCTTGGCATGGGGGCCCTCCTCCTGGTGCTCCACTTCCCAGCTGCTTTGAAACTGCAGAAATTAGAGGCTTGGCTGAACCACATGCCGAGAATGCCAGCAGTTTGGGGGGCTCCAAGTAGACAACATTTCAATTAACTGTGCTAAGTCTCAAAAGCATATTAAACACTAATGATCTTCCATAACATAACAGCTCTGACAGTCTTGCCTGAGTTGGTCTTCTCTGCCTGAGAAACATCAGCATCACTTAATATATGAATGAGGGAATGAGGAAGTGATATGACATTAAAACCACAACTTCCAAAGCCAGATTCTGTTCAGATCGAAGGTAGCATAATCCTGAAGTAATTTCATTGTTATCACTACCCTAGGTTCAAATCAATGTAATAGGGAATAAAATATATTCCAGCAAGCACTGCTAGCCCTTGCTTTAACAACACATTTTAACTTTACAGAGAATGTTAACTAATGCAATCTGAAGAGGAAGATGGAAATAGAGTGTGGAGACAAGTCACTTTCAAGCGAATGAATATATAATGTCTCCCTGTGAAGCAGCTTGCAAGCAATGCAATAGCTCATCCAGATTAGGCTTTTTAAAAAAATTTAGCTAATGTTAATTTAAATACCATTTTAATAGCTTTGAAATAAATTTAATACTTGATTAAACTTTATTGTGATTAATTATTCCAGTATTTTTTAAGCTTGATGTATTAGATTTGATTTCACTTGTGTTTTTTTTCCACTACTTTAATTTCATTAGCTTCAAAGCAATAACTCCAGATTTTTATAAAGAAATCTTGGAAAAGAAATAGGCTCTGTATAATTTAAAATATCATTAAATTGTGCATGATACAACTGTTATTCACACCTCCTTTCATTTATTCTGAAGACAGGAAAAACATAGCAACTCCAGTAAGCTGAACAGCATGCAGAGCATGATTTAAGCACTACTAAAATATAGATCTAAACAGGTGACTTTCATGTGATTCATTTTCTCTTTTATTGGGTAAAGTGTTAAATAACCAACCTAAGAGAAGCCAACAGGACAAGTCCACTCAAAGGAGGCTTCTGGGAGACTGGTTTAAGGCTTTTACCTTTAACCCTGCAATCACATAATTTCATTAGAATCGTAAAAATTAAAAGGTTAAATAATAATAAGAAAACACAACTGAGTGCTTTTGGTTCTGCATCTTGCATTTACAATGAGACCTAGCAGCCCTATTGAGCCTCAGCAAAGATGCTGAGCGGAGCCTCCATGAGTGAGACTTGTTTTCTCTGGAGTGAATGAGTGAATAACCCTTTTCTCAGGTGTGACTAAGTCTCTCAGTCTCTCCAAGATGTCCAGATGGCAATGTTACCTAAGTAACATTCAAGAATGATGCTAAATTTGCCAGGTGCCCACAGATATGTAGAGAGACATCTGTGTTTCAGTGATACTTCAGCACTGGTTAAAATTTTCAGCAATAACTATGCAGGAAAAATAATGCTCCTTCATGGATATTGCTTCTCACATCTCCGACTGGTAAGACATTGCCATTCAGTCTTCACTAAGTGAATATTCTGGAGACATTCAGAGCACTGCTCTCACAAATTAATGATGTCCTCCTTTAGAAGCTCAGGAAATGAAGCACAATTGGTCACACGGGAAATAAAAAGCACTCAACTGTGACCACGAAGCTCCAGTGACTTATTTCAAACCCGTGAAACACACCTGACAGACAGGAACACGGTGAGAACCAAGGCTCGAGCACACAAGGAAGTTTTCTCAAAGACCCAGAAACATCCAGGTGCACTTGTACTTGCTCAGTAAAGCATATAACATAATTTCTAAGCTCATGGTGTCGATATTGGGAGTTTTCAGCCCTATGATTTTTCAGTGCATTGGTTAACAGACACATGACATTCTGGATTTGTAATCCCTGAAAGGTTGTGCTGCCACGTTATACTTCAATACATTTATAGATCTGTATATACATATGGAGATTTTCTCTGATTAAGAGCAGTTAATGAGAGAGATTCCTGAAGTAAGAAGCTATGCCATAATATGCTTGAGTCCTGCAAAGTAGAGAACTGGAAAGGATTAGACCTTAAGGACAAGTTCACGCATGAGTCTGCCCTCAAGTGTGAATGATGTGGGTGTCCCAGCAATGGCTAACATGGAAGACCCCAGTGCATGAACACCTCTGCTCTACCTTCTCTGACAGGCAGTTTTGAAAAGTATCATGTCAATACTTAAAGCTCAGCCCATTCTTGGATGTAACATTACATTTTGTCCAGGAAAGCATACTGCCTTCACTGCACAACACTATTTGAAAAAAGTTTTAATAATACTCATCCTATAATTAGTTTAAGAAATAATTAGCATTTTCCTCCTTTCTTTAGGTTTGTTTTCTGGCCTGATCTCCAGTTACTCAACTTATATTTATTTCTGTTATTGGATTTCTCTAGCAATTCAATTTCCCATCAAACAGAACTCTTATACACCCCATTAAGAACAGAGGGTTAGTTATGTTGCATTAGGAAAGAAGAACATTTATTGTACTACACTAACAAAAAACATTCAGTTCACCTCCTTGGTCATTTTAACATCTGTCTTTACAAAAGTCCCATTAATTTACAGCCTGTGATTAATTTGTGTTTGCTACTCCTTCTGCTTCTTGTGAAGGGTTGTAGCATGCACCACAGCCCTGGATTGTTAATGCACCCATCTTTTCACTGTTTTTAATCCCTCTCAGCGATGGATGTTTCCGATGCCACTAACAGATTCCATTAGTATTGACTGTTGACCACACCAAATGCTTTATGTGCACTGTCAGATTTAATCGGGTGTGTGCTTGAACAAAATCCATTACTACCTTTCCTTGTACTGCAAAGAGCAAGACTAGTAAATTTTCTCACCTCACGGATTACTGAATCTTTTTGATGAACAGTGTTGTTTGTTGATGGACTGAGATTTAAATTATGAATCCTGGAGAATTTTGAATGATACACGATAAAGGGCTTTCAGTCAGTGCATGGGACTTCGACTAGATCCAGCTTCTCTTGCCTGCCCTGTGGAGCAAGTCTCATTAAACAATGAACAAAAGCATCAACTATTCTCTGTGTAATAGGTATAGACTTACAGAAAGAGAGAGAGAGATCCCAAATCTCCAGCTAAACCAGTTTGAGCTTAGGCAGGGTAGTGTGACAAATTTAAACATGGATACAGCTTATACTATTTCCTTTAAATTTTCTTTCTGGACAAAACCACCTCTGTTCAGCTCCATCATCAGCATGTTAAAGTGCTTGTTAGGACTGCATGTAGCCCTCTGGTGACTGCGTTGATGGATGATAGCTTTCTGCTGTGGGAAGAGATCGACTGCCTAGGGCTGATTCTTTCATATGTGCTAGCATTTTTTTTTTTGACCATGAGGTTTTGTTCATATGCCAGTATCTTAGCAACAGCAGGCAGCCTGATCAGTGAAGTTCACTGTTTCCTCCCTGGGAAATTAATACAATGGTGACATTCCAGTTTAATCCTCTATTTCACTGCATTTTGATGTATGGAAGATCAATTTATTTAGTGCTGTACTCTACAAAGCATCCGCTCCTGGAGCAACCAGCCCACAAAGGGTTTGAATAATGTTGCTGTGATACGGAAAGCAACCAGTGCACTAGAAACACAGTGCCAGTTAACACATAGCTCTTTGGCAGGCTGCTAAGTTTGTAACCTAGGGATTTTAATGACTTAAAATCAGGAAACAATAGTAAACAAGGTAACCTGCAACTTGATGAAATATAGGCCAGTAATTTAAAATACACCTGCAAAAAATTAAAAGTTCAGGAGATCATATATTACTCAGGATACAGTGGAATAGAAATAAGCTCTTTGGGAGGTTATACCTGAACAGCATTATGACTGCAATCACATTTGGCACAGTACTATTTGAATTGTTGGGAGGACAGTATTCGGGTATATAACCTTTTTTTTTTTTTTTTTTTTTTTTTTTTTTTTTTTTCCTTCTTCTTAAATGAAGGTTAGAAACCAAGCACAAGGCTCCATTTCCTCTGACACTGCTGGCTCTTCTGTTTAAGGGTATCTCTTACTGTGTGGGAAGGCACTGCTCTAACGTAAAGTGGAAGTATAACATGTCTGCACATTTCTAGATATTAATCTAAACGTTTAGCGTTTTTTTTTTAAAAAAAAAAAGAAGTGTTGAGTGCTATAGCTAGATAATCTTGTCTTTAGTGTCCTGCTTTAAAAAACATGTTTCTCCCTACTTTCTCATCATTATCCAAAAGTTTAACGTTACATTGCAGGATATGCACTGAAAGCCCAGTCCTGCAGCCCTTACTCAAAGAAGCAGCCCCAGGGAAGAAACCTGAACAGCATCTGTGAGGGTTGCTCTTCTCAGGCACACTACATACAGGGAAGGAGGGAAGGAAGGAAGGAGGGAGGGAGGGAAGGAGGGAAGAAAGGAAGGCAGGCAGGCAGGAAGGTATTGATTACAGGCTGATAGGTTCTTGTTCAAACAAGAACATGGTGCGTAAGGTATGCTTAATATCTGAACAGCACTGCCAGTCTCCTGTTGTTCAGATTTTCCAGATCTACAGTCTGGAGCCATGCATTCAGTTATATTCACACCCCAACATTTTTGTGCAAGTTTCAACAACACTACACGTCTGTGATGTTAATGCAAGAATCTCGCTGGTCAGAGACCTGCAGAGTATGTGTGAACTGACCACAGCAGACTTGTACAGGAACCTGGTCAGCAGCAGCCTCTCTTCTTCTGAAACTGATACGCATTTGATGGCTCCTTGGCTGATAATTTTCTGCAAAACTCAACATTTCCACGCTGTGATTGAAGAGAAATTACAGGAGGCCTTACTGGCAATGTTTTACAATTGCCACAGAAATCTAAAGACTTAAATGACTTCTTGATCATGAGACCACACACTGCAGAAAGGATTAGCATGAGATGCAAAGTGTTTTATTGGGGTGGCTGCATATAGATTCTAACGTTCAGAGAACTAACTTGTTTTTCAGGAAACATTTACTTAAAGTAAAAAGGAGATAAAAAGAAGTGGGATTTGAGGGGGAAATCCTTATTGTGTTAGGTTCAATGTGCCCAAGGCCTTGGCTCTGTGAGTGCCTTGGAATTTTTTCAGTTTATTTCAGAGAAACATTGTAATTGGCAGGAATTATTTCTTAGAAGCAGAAATCAAATTGCGATTGCAGAAAAATAAAGGAGATAACAGCATTTTTGCTTGTTTACAAATAATTAACATTTCTTATTGTAAATGATATTTTTATTAAGAAAAACAAAAATAATATTTTTATGAGAAAAAATACCATTTATTATTACTTTTGAAGCTCTTTAATGTTAAAAAATATGTAACAGTTCATAGCATTTTCTTTGCCTGACCAGGAAAAAATGTTTGAGCTTTCAAAGTTTAGTATATCTAAGAAATATTCTTACTCTTAGTGCTCACAAAAATCTTTATATTAAAACCCTGTATTTCTATTCCAGAATCATAACCACACAGAAAGAAAGAAGGCCAGACTGCAATATTCAAACAACATATAGTTGTTTTGGAAAATAATAATAAATTGTAAAACTACTTTTAAAAAATGTTAGTGACTGATGCAATCCCTGCATGTAGTGCTACTCTGTTCATCACAATATTTTATTTGAATACATGAAAATGCTTTTTCATGGACCTGATGAGAACATTTGCTCATGTCTGATAGCACATTTTTTTGCAGCTGTGGGGAATGAGAACCTGAGTTTCTGCTCCTTATATCCTCAGCTTATTACTTCCACAAAAATCTTCATGGAGCAACTTACACTCAAGATACATTAAAGGCAGGCAGCCAAATGTTTGACTCTTTTTGAAGCAAAAGGATTTTTGAAGCAAAAGATAGGCAAACATGAAACCCCTTGTTTACAGACATTTTGTTGATGTGCAGATACCACAGTAGAGCACAGTGTTCTTTTAGAAGTGGAGAGAGAGGCACTGCCTACATAATACCAGTAAAATAAAAGGACAGATGCCCTATCAGATGTCCGCAATTAGCCATACATAACAATAACAATATTATCACAAGCAAAAGGATCTCATTTTTAACAGTCTGTTACTTAGGAATGTTTCGGCAAAATGTTTTTCAGAGTTTTCAGTGATATCTACAGAGATAAAAAGTTTCCCACAAAGAAATATTTGAGAACAGCTGGTGATGCTATTTTACTCTCTCTACTCCCCTACTACTCCTTTTTATCTGTCTGATCTTACAACTAAAAAAAAAGTATTAAAAGGACAAAACAACAATTACCGTTTCAATTATGTCTTCCCAGGTAGTCTAAATCTCACCTGTAATTTTCTCATTTTCCTAATTAAAGTCATAAGAATTTACAATTTAAAAACATGTATTGGAAATTAAGTACTTCAGTCAGGATCTTACTAGGAAATAGTCAAGCATAAATATTTCACACAGTTAGGACCAAAACTACCATTATTAATATCACCATTAATAACAGGATAAACCAGTGAGGACTTGATTAAGGATTTAGAAGATAAGGAAAATGATACAGGTGTGGCTGAAGGGTAATGCCAAAAGCAACTAATTACCACGGGTTTCAAGAAGAGACTTAGAATGTGATTAAGCTGGTGATAATTTAATCCCACTTCTTCATTTGTAAATATACCCTCCCAAAACCTTATAATGAGTAGGAAAACCATCATGGAATTTACAGAAGATGAGAATTGAAACTTTAACAGGAGCCTTTTCTTTAACCATTAACTGGATCTCTGTCACGCTGACCATCTTCAATTCACACCAAAACCAATGAGCAATGACAAGCTGCATAGCAGAGCCTTGTGCAGGGAGCATGGACAAGTAGTTCTGATATGGCACTGCAAACACAGTCAAAAACATCTGCTTTATGTCAGTCATGTGCTACCATGTAAAGCCCCCTTAGGCATCCATGAAAAGACAGACAAATCCAGACCCAGGCCCAGCTCTGGCTACGGAGCTGCTGGACAGATAGACCAACAGCAGCTCTTCCAGTTTGTAACTTCCCCTAGTCCCACGGGCTGTTTGCACTGGAAATCCTCGTTACTATAAAAGAAGATCTGGGGGCCACCTTTAATGGAGGAGTACTCCGAACTATGTGGAACCAGAAAAGAGAACTTTTCTACTGCAGGCAGAGAGAAACCACTCAGCCATTGTATATTTCTTATAAAAGCTGTCATTTATGTGTTACGAGGAAGCGAGCAAGTAAAAACAGCATGCTATCAAGTCTTCATAATGAGCAAAGAGACCAGTAGAGGTAAGACCCTTTGTCCTCAGCAAGATAAGAATGAAAGTAAATAAGTATTTCACCTTTGATAATTACGTGGTGCACAGGCACCAGCTTCTGGCTGCCAACAAGCCTCCCTTTGTGTTTCTCCTGGCATTAGCCAGCACGTTAAGTAGTTATGTGATCTAGACCTCCAGCCTATTTCAGCAGTCACATTAAGGAAGAGTAAACTAGAGTCAGCAAAGTCATCACGCTGACTCCTTTCTCTTTAAAGACTCAGTGTGAAAAGCTGCCTACTGCTCCTCGCAGTAAAACTTCTGACTTGTTCATAGAAAATATGAATATACTAGAAACTGCTGCACACAAACTATACATCATTGGGTCAACTTAATGTAACAGTTATGTTTAAGTCATTGTTTACAGGAAAGTGAAACTTTACTCCAATAGCTGGCCAACTAGTACCTGTAGAAATATCACCTCCACAAGAATAATCTAGCAAGGACTTGTTTCATTAATTTCTCAAAGAGCACAAGAATGGAAATTAAGTAATGTTGGTTCATCCACTTTTCCAATGGGAAATCAATCTCTGCTTAAAAACACGATCCTCTCACATAGAATTGTGTTTCCAGCTACCCTGACGCTACTTTCCAGTTGGCAGAATAGCAGCAGTGGCAGCAGAATAAAGGTAGCAGCTACGAGATTTTCAAAGAAACCCAAGAAAATACAGCTTGTAGTTTTCAGGGAACTTCAGTGCCAGCTGGTTGTCTATTGGCCCTAGGCACACAGAAATTCAAGGTGAGAACAAACTGGCCTACAGCAGCCAAGGGAAGCAATTTTATGCAGGCTAATTTAACATTCATATTCTTAATGACCTTTCTGTTAAAGCCAAGACTATAAAGTCTGTTACTCACTTGAGTCTACAGAATAATAATAATAAAAAAAGATTTACAGGTAGTAGATGGGATGTAAAACATTATAATGTTACCTCTGTCTATAGTCTCATGCAATGTCACCAGACTTTCTACCGGTGGAAACTCTGGACTGTAAATTACGTAAGAATTAATTTTAAGTTTAACTGATGTATACAGGATAGACACTTGTCTCTAGCTTTTGACTAAGAATATATATAAAATAAGCATATTCTACTTAACACTTTCTGCTTGACATTGTTCTCTAATGTTGACAAATAGATCACTGATATCACAGATGGGATGATTAATGGTTATTGAGATAAGTAAAACTGAGTAATTATCAGTAACATCTGGATTCCCTCAAAAAAATTAGTAAGGTCTCCCATTTCAGTTTCCTCTAAGCCTCAAAACTAGACTGCTAGGGTGTTTAAGAATACCAGTTATAAAAGTTTATAAGCATTAAGTATTAAAAAATATTAAAGTATTGAGTATTATAAATTATAGGCTGAGACTATTTTTGGAATAACTACCATAAAATCATAAACTTTTCAACAGTGTTTTTCATGATCAAAGATAAAGATAATCATCTTATTTCAACATTCATCATCCAAATAAAGCCATCACCTCAGTACATCAGAGTAAACTTCCCTCAAGAAGGTATTGTTAAGTAAGTTTAAAAGAATAGAGTAGAGGACCCAAATAATTGTTCATTGCCACAAACTAGAAAGAACCTTAAGGGATAATGGAGCTTGTTTGAGCTCCTTAACTTTCCGAGCAGAACTTTCCCTAAATTCTGATCTATTAGCCCTTCATAAAAAGTTCATAAGCAAAGTATGTTGCGAGGCTTTGGGGCAGAATCCTCTCCCCATCTCCGCAGAAGGGTATCCACAGGGAGGAGGCACTTGCCACTCAGGTGTTTCTCATCAAGCATAAAGCATGAGTGTCTTGAAACCAGATGATAATTTTGAAGGCTGAGGTCAGGAGTTCTGAACTATCCTAGACTTCAAGACTTCTTCAAATAGATTAACTGTGGAAAGACCTAGATTTGGGGTCCCTTTGAGGTCACCATCCTTATATGTTCAAAGAGGAGCACGGGCACTTTTAAGGGTATTAGCACTCTTTTGTGGAGCTATTTTGAAGCTGCAATAGGAAGTGCAGGTGGTAGTTTCACAACACAAGACTTTGGAGACCATACTTTGGAGCCTCACGCCAAGCCCATGGCATAATATGCAGTGTCTCAGGACACAGCAAATCCATTTTGCCACCCAAAAGAGCAGTGTAACACTTAATCTCTGTGCCATGCCAAATATTTGTTTTGCCAGGCTAGCTGGCAGATAGATGAGTTCTCTGGCCCAGTTCCCCACATGGCTTCACTTACATGAGCCTGTGCGGAGGTGGTGGAAACACACACTTGGGGACAGCATGTTGCAGGGAGAGTGGGTGGTCTTAGACTTGCACCAAGCTAAAAAGCTCAAAAGGGCAGTGCCACACAGGGATATAAAACTGCTTTAACCCTGGGTCAGTTCACTGTCCCAGTTTGCAGTGCACCTCCGTGAATAGCTGTGTTGGCACAACTGAGAGAAGATGACGACTGCAGGGCCAGAAATGAGCAGTCGTGGGCAGGAACTGAAGGGAATAAACACTTCAGCTGTGATTGCCACTCAGCTACTGAGCAATTGATAGTGTTCAGTGTCATTTCTGAAACTTTCTGCAGTGCTGGAAGAAGCAAATATGCATTCTTGTTTTGGGTGGATAGAAGTATGTGAAGAAGCTTCACAGCTCTGAGAGGTGCCTCTGTCAAGCAGTGTGGTGTTAAAATGAAGCTCTGCCTGGCTGAGGGGATTTTACCATCACAACCAGTTCTGGGAATGTCTGCTAAAACCCACTGGCAATTAAACCTCTCACGTACCATAGAAATACAATAGAGTTTTAAATGAGTCTCTCCATAAAGCTGTGAAATTTGGTTATTTCATTGCCTTGCACTTATACGGTCATCTTTTTCCTTTGTAAACTGAATGGATGTTTCAATTTAAAGGATAATTCATATGTAAATGCTATTCTAATTTAAGAGCATTTATAGTCACTTTATAGACTTGAAGATTTTACATTAAAGACCAGAAATTACTATCAGGTCATTTAACATCATCTCTTTTTCTTGCACCCCTAAATTTTACTCCACCTTGAGCCAAGTAATTTATTTGACCAAAGTGTAGCTTGTGTTTGACAGCTGCTACAAACTCCCTTAATATCCCTGCAGTTCAGTGTCTTTCCCACTGTTTTACCATCATCACAACAGCTTCCTTATTGTCACCAGAAGAAGGAATACTTCTCTGTATTCCCTGATGTTTGTAATGGTCTCTCTCAGACTGCTCTGTACAGCTTCAATGAATTTCACCTGTGCCAGAGTACTGGCTGTTTCCTAGGATGAAATGCCAGTGCACTGCAGTTTAGATTCTCTACAGCCTTGGCGTTCAGTTACCAGTTAAATCACATCTAACTTTCATGCTATTTAGAATCCAAACAAAAGGATTTCTCTGTATGTCACCTAAAATTGACAAGCTCAAACTTTTTGCACCATGATCAAATATAAAAAGAGGTCCCTCCTCATATCTCCTGTGACTGCAGTCTTCTGCATACCATATGCATGTGGTATCTACAGAGCTTCTTTCTATGTATCACATAAGCTTTTACAGATAAGCTTTCTCTCCTAATCCTCTAGAGATTCCACACAAATTCAGTCTTCCCCTTCTAAACTTCTTAATTTCATACTTATTCAGAAAATATTTCTACGCTTGACTTCTTAAAGATTTTTCATTTCCTTGGAGATATAAACATCATTTTTTTCAGACTATCTGCTCAGCTTTGTACGTCACTGGCCTATTAACAAATCTGTGACTCAATAAAATAGTAAAATTCTACCCTTTCCCATTATCCTAAACTAAGTTAGACCATACCCTAAAGACAGCATAAGGTCTTACAGCCACACGTTAAACCTTTGCAGTCAGATGAGGCAAACTGCTGATCTGATTTGTAAGCAGCAAGACCATTAAAAACTGTTCCAAACATTCTGGCAAAGCGGCTTTGTATCAGATCAAGCAGTAGCTGCCTGTATCAGAATTGCCCAGACCACCCACGGGTCCTTGCAGCCCCTTCCCATTCCCTTCCCACGCCTTGGCTCCCTTCCTAGAGCCTTACCACCACGTACCACAACTGATCACCACAACTGCTTTCTCACTCCTCGTCCTCCAACAGAAAGGGGCAGAAAATACGATGGAAAGGACTCAAGAGTTAAGAACAGGCAGATTGCTCAAAAATTATCATCATGGGCAAAAGAGACTCAGCACAGAGTGATTAATAAAATTTATTACCTAGCTCCGGCCCGGGTCCTGCTCCTGCGGGGGCTCTCCATGGGCCGCAGCCTCCTCCAGGCCACCTCCACCTGCTCCACCGGGGGCTCCTCCACGGGCTGCAGCGTGGAGATCTGCTCCGTGTGGGACCCATGGGCTGCAGGGGGACAGCCTGCTCCACCAGGGGCCTCTCCACAGCCCCCAGGGGAACTGCTGCTGCCTGCCTGGAGCACCTCCTGCCCTCCTGCACTGACCTGGGGGGCTGCAGGGCTGCTTCTCACTTCTCCCTCCCAGCTGATGTTGCACAGCAGGTTTTTTGCCCTTCCTTAACTCTCCTCTCACAGAGGTGCAAACAACATCGCTTATTGGCTCAGCTCTGGCCAGCAGCAGGTCCCTTTGGAGCCAGCTGAAACTGGCCCTTATCAAACATGGGGCAGCTTCTGGATTTTTCTCAGAGGACACCCCTGCAGCCCCCCACTACCAAAACCTTGCCACATAAACCCAATACAACTTTGCATCTGTCTTTCACCTTGGACACCTTCTGCTTTTCCGCAGGCCCTTTCCTGAACCACAGGTATTGTATTTAACACCCTTGGCATTGCCACCAAGTCAGAGCCAAGCCGTAGTGCAGAGCCAGCACTGCTGTCGGCAGCTCTCCCTGGACAGAGCTCAGCACACAGAGGTGCACAGGAGCGAGTAGGCAGGAGGGCAGAGCAATCTCTCCTGCCCGTCAGACAGTGAGGAGCTTTACTGCACTGCTTCTGGCTGAGCATCTCAGTACCAGCGCTTACTGGATCTGGAGCAATGCAGGGAGACAGACTCTGAAGAGCATGTGCCAGGGGACCATGAATGTCCATAACAGCTCTAGTTCTGGCAGTGTGACCTGCTGAAAGCTCCAGGAGCTGGATCCTGTCCTGGTGAGGAGCTGAGATGTAATTCCCTCATGCAGCACAGATTATGTCTCTTTCCTTTATTTGGATTTAGATGCATTTCTTCTCCACTAAAGAAAAGGAAGCATCCATAGCCATGGACCACACTGCTACGGGGAGAAACCCTTTCAGAAAGGTTGGGCTACAGTAACCTAGGAATTCTTCAGTTCCTACAGCATCCCAAGTTGGATCCCAGATCAAGACCAGATAAGAAATTCACTCTGTGAGACCTTTCCTAACATAGTCATTTTCTCTTCTGGGACTGCAGCCAGGCCTTGGGCATTTAACCGATGCAATGATCTAACACAACAACCAGTATGCTTCACCTCCAGCAGTGCCCAGCCATGTGGTTTTCATCACACTCCAGACTCATCCTGCAGCTGGTCCCATGCATTTAACAACTGCTCCATAGTCCTGCACCATGAACACTTTGGCATGGGTCCTACTAGTTGACATTTTGTTGAGAACGATGAAAAACTGTGTTCCTGCGCCCACAGACAGAGAGATAAAGGAATAGTGTATCTATCCCAGAAGAACACGCTGGATAAAATTGAGCAAGGTGTCACACATCTCTCTCAGGGACTACAGTTGCATATCTGACTTCACCTAACATTGTGACCTACAAAACTGCACTGTAGCTTGGTTAGTATTATACATCCTTAGGATATTTTGTGATGCAGTGGACTTCCTTGCAAAGCCTCTTTGGGTAACTTCTGCTGCCAAGGCAGTCACTCTATCTGTCCTGGAAAGCCATAAGCTGCAACAGCTTTGGGACAGAGACACGTGGTCCTGGCTGTGCATGCAGACACTCATTGTCCTGAACTGACTCCAACATTGGTGCCATATCTGGCAATATTGGTTTTGTCTGAAAATGGATGTTCTGTTTCCATTGCACACTTCTCACCTACCCACCCACTATGCACGGATCCCTCCCATCAGCAGTAATCAGTGTGCCCAATGGATGACCTACACCAGAATCTGTTAAGGTCAGAGCCTACAGAAACAGCAGCAGTCTGCATCTCTGTGGGCACTATACCCCACTTCATGCAGCAGCCTTTAAGACCAAGAACAGATAAAAACATATAAAAAGTATTGTGCTATTACCAGGGCTGTGGAGAGCTGTCCCTAAATAGCTCTAAGGATGCATGTTACCTCAGATAGTTAATACAGGGCAGTGTGAGGGCAGGGAAGAGACTGCTGTTCTGCCAATAGGAAATGAAGAAATGGGATTTCATGATCTTAACAGTGCTGGATTGTTCTGTGGTGGCCATGGGCAATCACACTAATTTCATTTCTTACTAACAAGCATAAAGTTGGTGTGTGAGAGTGCACAGATAACAAAGGGCATCTATTCAAGTCCCTGCAACAACCATGGAGTCCTTCTATACTTCTCTTACTATTTCACTGTTGTCTTCTACTCTACATATGCAGCCCCTATGGCTTTTCCATGTCTCTCCTATGCAAACCGCTAAGCACTTGGTGGTTTGGTTGAGGAAAAGTGGGCAGTAAAAGGCACAGCAGAAGTATTAGCCCATCGCTATTTGGGATACCCAGAAAACAGAGACATACCTCTTCTTCATTCTGTTTTCTCCACCTTCATGCTTCAAAAATCGTGAAGCATTCTGCTTTTATTTTACATGCTACTTTACATAAAGACCTTAAAAAATATCCTTGAGTTTAATAGAACTCTGCACAACCCTCCTGAGGTTCTCATCCCTCAGAGACAGCCAGGATATAAGAAAGAGCTAACTATACCTGGGGCTGCTACTGCAAAAAAGATTGGGTGAGATAACATTACAAGCAAAATTACTTGGCAAGAACAGGAAATATGAGGGCAAAAGAAAGGAGAGGAAAAGAAGGAAGAAGCCAATTATATAAACCCAACGATGACTAGTCAGAGCTCCCCATACACACTTTGTGCCAATCAAATGTTCTCTGCAAGAGAACATTTCCCCACACTACACAAGACTTGACACTAAATAGTGACTGTGGGCTTCCCTCATGGACTACCTTCCAGCTCTCAGAGGCAAGTGAAGTGGCTGCAGGTGTGCTCGCGCTTGCATAGCAGGTTCCCCTCGGGTCCTTCAGTCCCATCCAACAGCCATCTGCTCTTTCATGGCCTCTATGAAGCACAGGCACAGCAGATCTTTTTCATGCGCTGCAGATCAAACTCAGCTCTGGCCCTGAGGGACAACCCATCTTTTCTTCAGATGGCTGAACAGATACTCCACTGGCACGCTGCAGCTGCAGGCACAAAAAACGAACACTCAGCGGGGTTGCCCATGAGTGACTTTGTAAACCATTGGGGTTAGGAAGGAGTCACGGAGAAATGACCAGCAACACAGCCCTTCTGTGGCTGTCAACAGACCCTGTTAACCTGCTCGCATGGCTGGAGCTGTGGAAGATGCAGGCATCGCCTGCTTTTCCACGAGTCAGCGCTGATGCTGGCAAAGCAGATGTGGCAATGTACTGCTGAATAGAGTGCTGTTGACAAAAAGCTGCCAGTCTGGACAAGGATAGGAACTGCCTAGGTGTATACATTCTTACCACAGACTATAATTTGGAGACACAAAACTCCCTGTGCTCTGCAATGCTCCCCACACAGCTATCACATAAACTGGAGCTTTCTGTATGGTCACAGCACCATCCTTCTCCCCCTGGCAATGGTCAGGAGTTCCCAGTACCTACACAGCCCTCTTCATTGTGCTCCTCAGGGCTCCCCACAGGGTGTTCAGGACACTTCTGTCAATGCCTTTTCCCTACCAGCAAGTGGCCCTTTCATTTGTCAACCTCCCTCACTCCAAGCATAACCAAAGTCATCACCACTCGCCTCGTCACTGCGGTGGTGAACAGCACAAACACCGCCCTCCAAAAGTTCTGGGAGTCAGACTGCATTATATCCTCATTGCCTCTGTGTCACGCACAGCCTCTGCTAGATGAATTAAACAGAAAGCAGCACATTTCACTCCCAGCATGCTGCAACCCGTTCGAGAAGCTCTGCTGAGCCCTTCTACAGCAACTGTGTCTGTGGGAGGTTAAAGGGGCCCATTGCTTTTCGCTCATCAGCGTGTTGTTTGGGTCATCAAGGTCAGGGCTGCCTCCACATGAAGCTGACTCCTAAGACTGCAGCTGATACAGATCCCACAAGTGTATATATCTTCTGACTTGCATCCTCAGCTCCACTCCAGTTAGAGCATCTTTTTTCACTCGGTTATGGAACACTTCCTTCCAGTGGATGTAATTTTCTTGTCAAAAACACAAACGTGTTTGTTTAAAAACTCGGTTTCATTTAGGCAAAACTAATGTTTGTTGTTGTTGTTGTTGTTGTTGTTTTATTTTTTTTTTTCAAATGTGTCAAATTATTTGGCCCAGAATTAGTTAGGGTCCCAAAGGATCTTTTTATAGTTTCAAAAGGAACATTTCCATTTTTTTTTCTTTGCCCCCATAGAAAGGCTAAATCTTATTGTGCTATAAATAAACCAAAACATTTTTTTTTTTTAAGTGTATCTACAGTTTCTGCCTTCATTATGGTCTCTAGAAACCCATCTTACAGGTTGCAAATGTTAAGACAAGCTTGCTTAAACTGTGTTTATTCTGCCAGGTCAGGAGCATTTTGCAGAGATCTCTGCTGTGTTCTGGAGCCCAGCTGGTGTGAACGGCACCCTGGAGAAACATGAGGAACCCAAGCCAGGGATCTCCAGAGGGTGGCATGGGATGTGCCCGATTAACACCTGTGAAAAGTTATGCCTGTAATTACAGAATAAGATTATTATGGAGAAAAAGGATGCCAGCAGATTGTCTATTGGTTACACGGCTGTACTCAGCAATAGACGTGGTGAATTCGGAAGGCCAGCAGAGGCCAGCAGTACGTACGCTGCTATGGAAATAAAGAGCCCTCTGTGCATTGTCCACTTCACAGTTTACATTAATGCCAATATTTACAAGCTATATTTATTGCAGGCATAGAAATCTTTGCAGCAAATAATAAATCCTTTACTTTTCTATGCCTCTGGAATGTCTTTGCCAATTCAGCGGGTTAAAGGACTGTGCATTTTACTTTCTTTCCATTAAGTACGAAACCAGCTCAGAAAGTTCCAATTTAAAACAGTGGCAGGTTGTCTCCTTCTCCTGTTTCCTTCATCCCTAGTCTAAAATTCCTGTTCACTGACCATGCGAACTGTTACTGACCGCAGTGTACAGCATAGCCGCTGGCTGCTTTGCCCAGCGTTTTTAACAAGGCGACAAATTACAGGCACGCCTGCTTCGTTAGCCTCACGGTCACTGCTCGTCGCAGACGCAGGTTTACTCTTTATCAGACACCCCCACTGTTTCTGCATGCCATTCGTTATTACTATACAAAACGCTGAAGCATGGAATCAATGAAAGGAAAATGAGCGGTATATACATAAAGCCCTTCCTCTGCCAGACAAGACTGCATGAAGAAAAATGTTAAAGTGTGGAAAGGTGGAAAATGAGGATGTTCTAGTATCATAGAAAGTTAAATCACAGCATAGCTGAATAAAACCCAGCTCCTTGGAACCCCATTTCAAAGTAAATGCTGTATTCCTGCTTTCCCTCCTTGGTAGCCCCTGCACCCCGGGAGGCTGTATGACGGCCGTGTGGCGGCGATGCCAGTAACATGAAGCGCAGGGACGGCGACGATATGACAACCTCAGTTTCCAAAGACAACCTTTATTGGGGGTCTCAGCTTTCACATTCTTGAGCACAGCAGCTTAACAATTAATTAATATAAAAAGCACACGGGATGGCAGAGAGGAGCCGTAGGGCGCTCCCCTCGCAGGCTCGCCGCAGGCCCCCTGTGGGCCAGCGGGATCACGGCTCCGGGCGGGGAGCACCCACCGGGGCCCACCTGCGGGTGCCATCCCCGCTCTGCCCGGTCCCCCCCCGGTCCCCCCCCCGTCCCTTCGGGCCATGCTCAGTGCGCTCGGCGCCGCCCCGCCTCCGCCTGACCCGGATACAGACGGGCGCCGCCTGCCCGCCGCGGTGCGGAGCCGGCCGGCCCCGCCGAGCGCAGGGAGCGGAGCCATGGGGCCGCGCTGAGCGCCCGTCGCCCGCCCGCTCCGCCGCCAGCCCCGGCCATGGCGCCCATGGGGATCCGCCTGTCGCCGCTCGGCATGGCCGTGTTCTGCCTGCTGGGGCTCGGCGTCCTCTACCACCTCTACTCCGGCTTCCTGGCCGGCCGCTTCGCCTTCTTCATGCTGAGCGAGCCGGCGGCCGGCGGGGCCGAGCCCCCCCGCGGCTCGGCGGCCGCCGTGGACCTGCGGGAGCTGCTGGCCGTGTCCGTGCTGGCCGCCGTAAGGGGCGGCGAGGAGGTGAAGCGGGTCCGCGAGGGCAACGTCCTCAACGAGAAGGCGAAGGGGAAGACGCGGGAGGGAGCCGAGGAGAAGCTGACGAGCGGAGACCTCCTGTCCAACCGCAGGATGTACCACCTGCTGCAGGCCGCCTTCCCCGGCGTGCAGGTGGGCGACCCGGCACGGGCACGGCCGTGATTCGGGTTCCTGGCTGGGGATGGGGAATGGTACCGTGATTGGTACCGTGATACCCTTTATTATTATTTTTCCCTTCCTTCCTTCTGGTTTTGTGGCAGTGCCACCTCAGCGCTCGCCATGCTGCGGGTGATGGGGCGCAGAGGGGTGGTGGGGCAGCTCGGGGGGCTCAGATGGTGCCCAAGTCTTGCAGGGCAAAAACCTCCTCTTTCTGCTCTAGTGGAAGTGTAACCTGGTAGTGCCACCTCAGCACGCGTTTGGGACACCCAGGTGAGCGTGTGCTGTTAACTTACCTTCCTAGTTACCCTTCCCACCCACCGGTTGTCCTTCCCACTAGGTTATAGAGCCAGAAGTGGGGAGAGCATATAGAGAAGTAATAGAGTATAAAGGAGTGTAGTGCTGCGATACCCGAGGCTGTTTGGCTCTGTGGGTGAGCAGGTAAGCCAGCAGCTGTGCCACGACACAAACCACTGCCCACGTGGGCAAAACGGATTCGCTTTTCCTCCAGAGAAGCGTGGCCCTCTCTGCCCCTGTTCACCTCCAAAACTTGGGTCTGATATTTCAAATTGCACCCAAACCAGAAACAGATTTCAGGGCCTTTTTATTTTTTTCTGCTTTGTTTCTATTTTTCTTTTAGTAAATGGGAACTTTTCTTCAGTCTTTTAATGTTAAATCCCTTAACTTTTTATCGACATTTGAAATGGGTGGAAAACTTAGAGTCTGAAAGGTGCTGATTGCATGGCTTTCCTGCACAGGTTGAGGGAAAAAGAAAATAGTTATGTTCGCTTAAGCATAGTCACTATTTAATCAGTTCTCAGTGACTTTTTAGAAGATCCTTATGGTGTGGTGGTTGTTTTTTTTTTTTTTAAGTGTTCTAGAGACCGCATTGAGTATGTAATCTAAAAGAAACACCAGAGCGATCGGTATTGGAAATAAACTTAATATGTACTTAGCCTTTTTCTGCTAAAAGATTATAAAGGTTATATTTCAAAGATTTCTGGCTTTTCTGACAATGGCAAGCCACTTTCAGAAGCTCTATATTAAAGGATGAAAAAGTATTGTTCCTGTTTCTGTTTTGCTATTCAGTGCCCTTGTGGAGCATGGCATTATGGTATAGCTGTATGGCTGCTGCTTGAAATTACACGTTTTCACCCTTCTGCAGAAGGAGGGGCTTCATTCCTTTAGGTATAAGGGTTCTCTGTGTTACTTGAGAAGGTTGGGGATTTGTTGGGCAATACTGAACTGAACTGCCTGCTCCGTGTCTGTGGTTGCCTGCATGAGCCCTGCTCGGGTGAGGGTCTGATGTGGGTGTGTTCCCCTCAGGGGCATTAAGTTTGACCATCTTTTTAAAAACTTCGGACTCCTTTTGATTTTCCAAGTAGTTGGCTTGTGCTGCTAGTCTTTAAAAATAGATGGCACTTTCTATAGCACAGATATGTTCAGCAACACAATACGAAATCAGAAATGCATGTGTGTGCATGCATCTGTAGAATCTGATAAAATTCAGGCATATGCCTTTCTTCCCACCCCGTGCCCTGCCCCATTAGACTGAAAGAGCTTGAACATTGAGGAGGATGAGGAAGAGTCTGTTTGAGAAATCTTTCAGCTGACTTAAAGTTGTTAAATCTGACAGGTCAGCGCTGGGATGTTTAGCAGCACATGATCTCAGTAATAGCACCTTATCTCATGAGGCAAGTAAGAAATGTCTACCAAGCTGTATATGCTGATAACCCACACTGTCTCGTAGTCTGTAGCATGCTGAAGATGTGTTCATAAGTATTTGTCCAAGCAAACAATTTGTTTTACTATATACGTGTTGTAGTGTACACTTTCAGGTGTGAAGACAAGGTCATCTCAATGTGTAAATCCATCATATGAACCTTTAGCATGACCTGCCTAAAACTGCTGCTATTTCACTCAGCAGACCTGCAGTTTGAGTTGGTATGAATATGAGGATTGTATGGGATTTCCCAAGACACCTTTCATGTTGAGGCAATAAAAGACTGCATCGTGCAGTAGGTGTCATACTTCATAACTGCAGCCTTATCTCCAAGTACAAAGGGATACTCCAGCATAAAAAAAACCTGCTGAAGTCAAATAAAAGCTCTCTTTTCTGCTTGCTAGAGAGGCTACTGCTCACAAAACGACTGACAAACAAAAACTGAAAGAATGCAAAGAATTCTGAGGGTAAACTTAAGCAAAATTTTTATTTACTCGCATCATGGAAGCCTTGAGCCTAACGGGTATCTCAGCATTTAAGCTGCTGCCAAATTCTGGCTTTCCAGTGTTAAAAAATAACTAGGGGGAGAAGTCATTTGACTGAAATAAACTGAATTCAATGAGCAGTCTTGGTTATCTTGTATTGTGCTGCTTGGCACAGCAAAAAACACATGCAGTCTGTCAGAAGCAGATATTCTCCTAAGGCTTGATTATTAAGAGAAGATAGGAAGGCTTTGGCTTCTTTCTCTTCTAGAAGCTGAAATAAATCTGGGAAGATTCTCACAATCCTTACAGTTGTGGTTTATAAAAAGTGTTCAAAATTTGAGGGGAAGAAAAGGAAAAAATATTGAAAAAGACAAAGGCAAAACATTTTGCAAAGCTGTTGTCTCTATGGAGGAACAGAAACTCCGCTGCTTACGTTACCTGTTATGTTTGGTATAAATGGATGTGTTTGCATCAGTTTATAAGCAAGACCTTCTACAGCAAGGTTAGGTGATACAGAAGAGTGGCAGGTCAATTCGCTTTTATGACTGCATAGTAAATTGAATGGTACTGAGCATTGTCATTACACCCCTCAGAAACAGGTGTGAGGAAGGGGCAAATCAGTTCTTTCTAACTCAGGTATTACCCAGTGTTGTCTCAGGACAGTCAAGATCCAGCAGTGGATATTTGCACGCATCTTCTATGAAACAGGTTTGTGCAGTTGATCTTAAAATACACTTTATGCTGAAATATATGCAGTGGTTTCTTCTGACAGAGTCGTCAACCACAGTTACTGTTACAGGCTGGAGGTGTTTCCTGCTCCTGCATTACAATGTGTTGTCCTCTGCTATGTGTTGTGGTGAGAACAAGTTGGGGGGTCTGATCCAGCTAAAATCATCCCTTCTGCTTCTTTCAACTTTTTTTTTTGAACCATATTTATCTATTTTAGGCTACTTCACTGCTTTCTTGTTTGTTTTTCCATGCAGGCCCATTTACTCCTTGCTCTAGCGTAGTGGTGGTGCAATAAGAAGGGCTGGAGCAGGAATCAGGTTAGGGGATTGAGGTGATGCTCAAGGCAGCCCTGCTGCTGGGTGGAGAGAGTGTGGTGGGAAAGCTGTGTTTCCAAATCCAGTTAGAGACTGGCCAGAAGCATGAATAAGTTCTGTCCAGAAGAGCGCTGGGTTTGAAGAATTGGTCTTGTGGTACAGGAACTTGAGTTGCGTTGCCTGCTAAGAGCTCCTCTGAGTGCCACGCATCAGGGTCTTCCCTTTTGGCAATGTTCCTTGTCCTGGGGTTGGTATCTGAATGCATCTAAGGTAGGAAATGTAAAACAAAAAAAGATTTAGGAATACCCCGGCTCACTTCATGCTGCAGCAATACCTGTGTCACTATATCTGCAGGATTGACTGGCAAGGGAGCTGCATGCATACTCTTCAAACACGACCTTTGGCCAAAGTCCCTCTGTGCTCAGACTGTGGAAGAGCCAGTTTTAAAGTGGCACAAACAGTTCTGCTGTTTTGCTTCTGCACTACACTACCATGATTTTCATAGATCCAGTTTTATTGACTCAAATGAGTTTACCTGATACTCTCGCTTTTCCAACAGTTTGTGCTCATTTTTGACCAGCACGTTGATCTATGTTCTATAGTTGTGCCAGCTATATGTCTTGTTTTCTAGTATAAATACTAAGCAGAGAATTATCTTTCCTTTCTTTCTAATTTATTATGACTGGGTTGGAAATCGAGCTTTCCTTGTCCCAGCCATTCTCTTCAAGCACCTTCAGGCAGTCTTGGCACTGCCTGGAACCTGGCTGGTTCTTCTGTCTCTTTCCCAGTTAAGACAGATGATAAATACCTAATTTCAACTTTGTCTGTGATAATGCTGAAATTGGGCATAAGTGTTTGAAATGGAAATTTAAGAACATGTCAGTTTTACTTTTAATGAGATGTTCCCCTAAATTAATTCAATTTTTTTGAAGATGAATGTCTCTAAGCACTCTTTTTTTTCCAGCTACCAGAAATATTTTCCAGGTTTAAACCTGCTGTTTGCAGATTTCTGGCTGCAGTGTCAACTATCGTAGTTACAAAACTGGAATTTCATCTAAGATTGCAAACTGCATCTGATACCGATTCAGTGGGAGGAGACAGATATGTTAAAGAACTGGGTTTAAAAAACAAAATGCTGCTTAAACTTCAGAAGGATTTCAGTGCTCTGCAAAATAAACACAGTCATTTGTCTCTTCATGTTGGAAGAATGGCATGCTTAGTTCTTGGGGCTTTTAACAAAATTAATGTTCTTTTGACCCTCGTGATCTTAGCAACTGCCAACAGGTTCATGAGTAAAGCGAGAACTGTGAATGTTAATCTGAATCCATCAATAGGTGTTGTCTGGGCATACGCCTTCTAACGTGGCTTTTAATTGATGGTAGTTGACTTTTGCAGGCTCTGTACCTAAACTGAAATGAAAGGCTGTAACTTCATGGTAATGGTTTCTTTCCAGATGTAGCTACCAGTAGTGTCGGGAGACCCGAGTTCTGTGCTGCTGCAGCTGCTCGCAGGCAGTGTTGTGTTGGCGTGCTTCTCCTCCTCTCTTCCCTGGCTAGTGTCTGAAGCTGGGAAGTGGAAGTGTGACCTCTGTCACAAGCCAGATGATCATTTTTTTTCAGCTTGCATCCGTACAGAACTGTAACTGCGAATCTTGCCATCGATAGTCTGAAAACTAATGAGCGAGTGGCTTTATTACTTCTGGTTTTAGTTGTTCCAAAAAATTACTGCTGAAAATTGTGTGGCTTCTGTGATCCATGCAGTTTCCTCTGTTGCCTTTCTGTTATTTTTACCAACTTAACCAACTTCCATTCATCATAAGTCGGAAGAAGCAGATTTGTCATCCGATACGTCTTTATCTGTTAGTTGCACTCTGCTTCCTGCTGGCTTAATGACCGCAGCCGTGTAATGAGTTCCCACAAGCATTAACCGAGCTTTTTGACACTTAGGCTTGTGCACCTTGTCATCTCTTTCCTGAGTCAAACCACTTTTTTTTTTTTTTTTTTTTTTGTTAAAATAATTGAAGGTGTAGTTGACAGTAGAGGAAAGTTCAAAACTTCTTCCTGTCTGGACTTCTGTGTCTTTAAAAATGCCTGCCTCCTTTGTCTGTGTCATGGCATTATTATAGAAGTATTTGCTGTCTTCCTTTCAAGTGGGAGCCAACATGTGACTGGCACTTTATGCCTTTTACTGTTTTACATATTTGTGTACGTTACACATTTATATAAAAATATATTTTAATTTAAATTTATATTTTACTACTTTTGTTACATTTTAACAAGCAATCTATTTGGAGAACCATGTCATTCAGCAATGTCCTCTCTCTCCTATTGTAATGAAATGTACCCTTATAAACTCAAGCGTAATCTTTCTGAAAAGCATGAAGAAGCTCACTTGTAAAAGCTGTTTTTCCTTTCTTGGTATACTGTGGTATCTTAGAGGACAGAAGGAACCCTTTCAAAAGGAAGCAGCCTGATTTTAGAGTGTCAATTTTATTGAATAAAACTGGAATTTTTGGCTGTGCTGGCAAGGCTAATACTCTGTTTCGAGCTTAAAAGTATCTTAAGTATGTGAGCTTTTGATTTCACTCATGACCTAACAAACCTAGCTGAAAACTAGCTAGCAGCCTGGAAAGGTGAAGAAGGAAGTGGTGTTTTGATTTCCAAGTTTACTTCATTTTCAATGTCAAGTAGTGACAGAAGCTTTCAGGAAGCAGTCTTCATTTATGGTGGAAATTTCTACTCACCACCTCCAAATTCAGAAGATTGAAGGGAAGGATTGCAAGTGGCCACTGCTGCCCATGAACCAAGTCTTGGTGTGCATGTGATTGCTACCTTCTACAGCAGATTCTGGAGCCCTATTTCTTAACCAGTATAAGCAGACATACGTACTTTCCTCCCGTACTAGGAATATGGTGACTTGTTTGCTTCCTGCACTCCTGGAGAGTGCTCTCCTATCATGCTGCTGCAGAAGGTGCCTTTGGGTATCCCGCCTTATTGAGTGGGTGGCTGCTTTCAGAGGTTTCGGCATCTGATCAGTTCATGCAGTTTGCATATATACAGGTGCTGCAAGAAGAGGAGGCAACTTTCCCCTCCAGTACATTTGAGGGGAGAGTCAGAAGCCGAGGAAATGAGGGTGAAATGGACTGGCCACCAGCACAGTGGGTGTGAGCACCCGTCGTTCTTTGGAGCAAAGTGATAGCAGTGCTGGGAGAGACAAGGCGTGAGGCTGCTTTGGGATTGCTTGTTGTGCGGGGGCGATCCTGAAGGCTGCTGCTGGAACTGCTTTCCCCTGGGTGGCGGCTCCTCTGAAGCATGGGTAGATAACAGCAAGTCATGTTCAATCCCATGCAGCTGCACAGCAGCAGGTCAGTGAGCCTTGCGAGGTGTGTGGTTGTGGGTGTCCTCTTGCCAGTTGGTTCCTGGAGGGAATACCTCCAGGTGTCCACAGGAGACATCCCAAGTCAGCCAGGAAGAAGGCGTCGGGATGACTGTTGAGGGGTTATTGCTTGCAAATATTTTTGTTTACTGATTTACTTCCGTCTCTCTGCTCCATTCTTCCATCTCCTGTCAATACAAATGGCAAAGTTTGAAGCTTGGGTGTGTACAATACATACATTACGTAATGACTGATGAAGCAGCTGTGTTTGTTATGCAGTTATTGAAAAGTCTATTAGTATTTTTACTAACGTTCCCATGTGCTGTTTTGTCTAGGTGTCTAGGCTTTTCATTTTCACGGTCCCATTCAAATCAATTGACTTACCCATTGAGCTGATCTCTGTCCTTGAAATGTAGTACCTACCCTTGTATTCATATTCTGATTAGTGAATATTATCTTTTGTTCTTACCTGAGCTGTTTTGTTTACCTTGAGTAGCTTAATTAGCGTTCTTTCTCTTTTGTAATACAGGTGAGATAGTACTTGTGTTCTGGTTTTGTTTTCTATTCTAATAAAAAAGCATTTAGATTTGGATTTGAGAGAATTCAATTAACAGATGGGGATACTAACACTTCCAGGAGTAAACATATATGCTACCTCATCTCTTCTTCAAGAGATTTTGATTATTTTCATAGATAACAAGTATGTCATATTTGGATGGATGAGGATTCGGGGAAGGAGGAAGAGTAATAAATTGAAATAAAATCCAAAATGCTTTCTAAGAGAAGCATTGCATTTTCAGGTATTTACTTTTAAAAAGGAAAAAGCTGTGTATCTTAAAAATCTTTGATGTATTCAAATAGAAATTTCTATCTAACTTCTCCAGTGTAGATTTTCAGTTTAATTTCTCTTTAATGGGTGAGTTCAGAGGCAGAACTACTTCCGTGCCCGGCTCTTTCAGACCATGCAGCTTGAGGCTGGTCACCTCACCCCAGCCACACAGCTGGTATTGAGGATGGTTTCCTGGGTGGCGAGTGGCCATGGAGCCCCGGTGAAGTGCTGGTGGACACCAGTCCCACGCAGGGCAGTGAGCCTCTGTGAGCTGCCCTGAAGCCTGCATGTAGTTGGGACTGCTGGCTGCTCACCCAGAGCATTGAATTCATCCACACAGCTCTGTAGCATGCTGTGGAGTTCTCTGCCTTCCTCTTGAGCAAGCAGACCCAGGTTTTCCTCTCCAGCATGCAGGAGGAGAGTGCCTTCTGTGTGGTGGATTAGCTTCCTTAGGCTTGGGAATGGCTCCGTATTTTGAAAGGCTCACCTCGATCTGATCCAGGCATTGCTGTTGAACCTCTTCTGGCTCCTGAGAGCAGCACACCTCACTCGTTCCAGGATGCCTAAATGTTTCTGACCCATTTTAGGAGGTTCTGCACTGGCAAAAATCAGTCAGATTACCTAATTCATAAAGTAACTTTTTTGTCGACATTTCAGCAGTAGTCTGTTCACTGATTTACATATGTTGTTTTAAATCTCAGTGTTTGATGCAGCTCTTCTTTGTGAGGAGAACTTTCCCTTCAAACATAATTGGGGAAGATTATTGAAACTGTTAAGCTCTGTGTCAGTGGGCAGCAGGCAGAACTTCTGACACCAGCTCTTACTGCTTGCAGCTATTATTAGGTGACTGAATTGCAGTAGCCCATTATTTTTGTCTTCTGCCTGCTGCCTCAAATTCTTGGACAATGGGTTCTATTTAAATCTGACTCTTAGGAGTAGGGATATTGGGTTTACGTGGCAAGGTTTTGGTAGTGGGGGGTTGCAGGGGTGGCCTCTGTGAGAAAAGTCCAGAAGCTGCCCCATGTTTGATAAGGGCCAGTTTCAGCCTGCTCCAAAGGGACCTGCTGCTGGCCAGAGCTGAGCCAATAAGCGATGTTGTTTGCACCTCTGTGAGAGGAGAGTTAAGGAAGGGCAAAAAACCTGCTGTGCAACATCAGCTGGGAGGGAGAAGTGAGAAGCAGCCCTGCAGACCCCAAGGAGGGCAGGAGGTGCTCCAGGCAGGCAGCAGCAGTTCCCCTGCGGGCTGTGGAGAGGCCCCTGGTGGAGCAGGCTGTCCCCCTGCAGCCCATGGGTCCCACACGGAGCAGATCTCCACGCTGCAGCCCATGGAGGAGCCCCCGGTGGAGCAGGTGGATGTGGCCTGGAGGAGGCTGCGGCCCATGGAGAGCCCCCGCAGGAGCAGGACCCGGGCCAGAGCTGCAGCCCGTGGAGAGGAGCCCACGCAGGAGCAGGGGTCTGGGGGGAGCTGCTGCCCATGGGGGCCCCGTGCTGGAGCAGTTTGCTCCTGGGGGATGGACCCCGTGGTACAGAGCGGTGTGGGAGCAGTTCTTGAAGAGCTGCTGCCTGTGGGCAGCCCCCGCAGGCTCAGTTGGGGAAGGACGGCATCCCGTGGGAGGGACCCCACGGGGAGCAGGGGCAGAGATGGACCGTGAGGGAGTGGTGTGGATGAAGCGTCAGGGACTGACCGCAGCCCCCATTCCCTGTTCTCTGCACTGCTCGGGGGGAGGAGGTGGAAGAGGGTGGATGGGAGCAGACAGAAGGTGTCCTTAGGGTTTTTTTTTTAATTTGTTTTTCTCACTGCTCTAACTTGTTAGTAATAGGTAATAAATTATATTAATCACCCTATGCTGAATTTATTTTGGCCTTGACAATGACTGTTGAGTGATCTCCCAGTCCTTATCTCAACCCTTGAGCCCTTTCCATCATATTTTCTGCCCCTTTCCGTTCGAGGAGGGGAAGTGAGAGAGGTTGTGGTGGAGCTTGGCTGCCCAGCTGGGTAAAGCCACCACAGCTGGCAAAGTTATCTATGTGATAGCAAGTGTACAGACTTGGAGCTTTACAATTACGTACAGTAACACAGCAGTTTCGCTGAGAATATGTTGCTGTAACAAGCTTTGACAAAAAGATTTGGCATTGTGTTTGTCTATCTACCATAACTACTCCTGATTTCTGAGTGAAGACTTGACAACATGTCTTTATCACTTTAGAAAATATTGAAAGGTAAGGTCATGGCCTCTGGAGGCTTCCAACTGAAGGAGGAACTGAAAATCAAGCAGTAAGGTATGCCATCATCTTGACACAAAGATTTGTTTTATTGTTATATTCTAATTCATTAGAAATAAATGAAGTTCCCAGTTTTAAGGGCTGGTGATCCTCTATAAGGCAACCATGTCGTACAAAGCCTGTAATGTAGGTTCCTAACAATATATTTTAAAAAAATCTAGTAACCACGTGGTGGAATGGCTGTGAATTTCTAATTAACCTATGACTGATGCTCGGCTAAGGGTACAGAGTAAATGGTAATATGAGTGGGAGAGCTAGTGGCCCGCAGAGGAAGAGACCAGCAAATGGAGCTAGTATCATGGGATCTCTGCAACCACATTGCTATCTTCTTATCCTCCTTTTTCTTTTCCTGGTAGATAAATTACGGCTGTTGAGAGAGACCGCTAGCTAGCATTACAAATGCTGCAGCGTCATGGCCACCATTACAAATGTTGAACTAGCAGGGAGTCTTTGAAAACAATGTCTTTCAGATACTTTGAGCCTTTTCATTTTACTGTAATGTTACAACAGGTTTAACAAGAGATTATTTTTTTTCTTTCTTAGGATTGATTCCAACCCTCGTTACTTCTTGGAGACAACCTTTATTCTGTTGAGGATTTTTTATTTATTTTTTAATGTGACTTCTTATGGTGGTGCTTGATTTGCCATGGTGGAACTTGAACTGCCAGGAGCTTGTGTTGAGCTTGCCAAGTCTGTAGAACTACTATTCTTGATTTTTCCAGGACCATTACCCCCAGGGGAGAAAACAATCATCAGGTTGATTGTACAATGGCGGATGTTTAATTTGTAAATGTCACGGCAACTTCAAGGGCTCTGTTTGGCATGCAGTGCTTCAAATACTGGTTTTACATGAAAAGACGGCTATGACGTATGGCCGGAGTTGCTGCAGTTCTGCTTGCTTCTTTTTTTAAATTCTCTTGGACAAGGCGGCCCTTTACCCTTTGCTAATAATCTGTTAGAATTGAGGTGTGATGTCTTTTCTTGTTGTGATGTGAATTATGTAAAAATCCTGCTGATACAAAGTCTGTTACATTCAAACATAACCTGATTTTCTTTATTTTCCTTACTTTTCAATGTCACTTGCCTACCACATCTAAAGTTAATTTTAGTCATAGCATATTTATCTGCTCTAGCAGTCAGATATCTGTATCTAAGCTAATAGTCTAGACTCCGTCTGCAGTAAGTAAGGGGAAATAGGTGGTTGTAGGTCTGTAGACACCTTGCATCCCATACATGCCTGCCATTTAGCCTTGACTGGACATCAGAACTAGTCAATACAAGATCCCTTTAGAATTATGTTAGATTAAACCCACCTCTAAAGTTAGTGAGAGTAAAAAAAACTTGGGTTTGTAATTTCCAAAATGTCCTAAAAGTTCAGTGTGCTTGCAGCCCAGAAAGCCAACCACATCCTGGGCTGCATCAAAAGATGGATGGCCAGCAGATTGAGGGATGTGTTTTCCCCCTCTACTCTCGTGAGACCCCTCCTGTAGTGCTGTGTCCAGCTCTGGGGCCCCAGCACAAGGAGGACGTGGGGCTGTTAGGGTGAGTCCGGGGAAGGGCCGTGGGGATGATCAGAGGGGCTGGAGCACCTCTCCTGTGAAGACAGGCTGAGGGACTTGGGGTTGTTCAACCTGCAAAAGAGAAGGCTCTGGAGAGACCTTAACAGCAGCCTTTCAATATACAAAGGGTGCTTGTAAGAAAGACAAAGGAAGACTTCTTACTAAGGCATGTAGTAATAACACAAGGGGTAATGGTTTTAAACTAAAAGAGGGCAGATTTAAATTGTGTAGAAGGAACTGAACTTTCACGTGAGAGTGGTAAGGTACTGGCACGTTTCCCAGTTAAAGCTGTGGATGTCCCGTCCCTGGCAGTGTTCAGCGTTTGGTTGGAGAGGGCTTTGAGCAGCCTGATCTGGTGAAAGATGTCCCTGCCCATGAGTGCTTTCTTTCTGTGATTCTATGAAATGCTCTCTGATCAAGAATAAAACTCATGACGCTAGGCAACAAGTGACAGTAAGGTTAAATATGACATTTGACTGATGTTTTAAAATGTTCCTTATGGGTCACTTTAGGTTCTTAGCTCAACCTACCCTAAAGACAGACAAGAAGCATTATTAACTTGTTTATAAAATAACACACATCTGACAGTTGTGTCAAGGTTACATCCAGGTGAGCTGCTTAAATTGCTAGTCATAACTCAATGTCAGAAGCAGGAATGCAACCTAGAATTCTTACTCCCCGAAGTCATACCACAGTCTGTGAAATATTTATTGCTAAAATGTTTGTGAATTTGAATCTGCATTTACTGATCTGTGTAAGTGCGATATTTGACCCCAACTATAGCTGTGCACTGTACAAGTGTCCAGAATTGAATGTTCTGTTTGTAGTCTTTGAAGCAACTGCATTTAAATTCTGATGTAAAACTGCAATTCCTACAATTAGTGTTCCGTAGAAAGCGTTGCAGCCAGATAAATGGTGTCCAGCTGTGGTGTAGTTCACAGCAAAACTTTGAATTCTGTTTTTTTCATTGTTTGGTGAATGGTGTTGGTAGATTTTCAGATCCGGAAAAATGTTCGTTCCTAAAACAGTTCATGCTCTTTTAGCTTGAGGTGAAGGGAGAGAGAAAATACATGAACACACCTGTAATTTTCCCAGTACCACAGCTGCTGCATATGATAAACTAATGTGCCTACCTTTGTTGTCTTACAGATAAACTCTGAAGAACGTGTTGATACAGCTGATCAGGAGACAGTCTCTTGGGATCACAGTATACCTGAAGAGATAAAACAAAAAATACAGCCTAAAGAGGTTCCAGCAGAAAGTGTTACTGTCTGGATCGATCCATTAGATGCTACACAAGAATACACAGGTAGCTGATTCTTGTTGACAAATCATGTGTGTAATTCTGATGTCTGCCTTTTATACTGGAGACAAAATAGTAAGTATTTAAAGTGGCATCTCTTGTTCAAGTGTGCTATATTACAGCTAGGGGGATATAATTGAAGAAATTGTATGAAGAAATATCAGTAGCTGTCAGATTGTAGCATTTACTTTTGTGTGTGCCAACTCTGATAACTTTGGTATTCCTTATAATTAAATAATTGCTAAAATGAATGGTAACTCTTATATATGGATTCTGTTGGAATTGCACATTTCTTTACATTTCTTTATTTCAGTTACTACTGTGGCAACATTAAATATCTCTTTTTTTTATTAATTTCTGTAAAGGGAAGGATAAATTAATATATTAATCTTAACTTGAGATAAAAACGTTTTTGTTACAGTTTAAAATACATAATTCAGTCTCCCTCTTTTTCATACGTTTTAAGATGTCGCATGAGCAGCTTAGGGCAACGCAACTAAAATTCTAGCTGATAAATACTGCAGAACAAACACAACTTGATGGGGATTTTTTTGTGTGAATATTTCATTGATACCATCACCTTTTCAGGTGAATGTTCTTCAGTGTTTGAATTTTTCAGCTTTGGACCAATAGAGGATAGGGCAAGGGGCATGGAAGGGAGAATTTAAGGACAAAGATTTCTGTGAATGTACATCTTGTAGGAGACACAGTTCTTAGCATTAACTCTGGTTAGGAGTATGGGGTACATCTGCTGAACAAGAAAAAGTGCTGGAAAGCTCAAAAGTCTTCAAAATCTTTTGATAACTGCAAGGTTATCAAGGTTTGAAAATACAACAAAGTTACATAATTGTAAGAGTTAGAAATTAGGCTTGTCTTCAAAGAGCAATGTTTCTGTAATGTTAGGTCTGCTTTCTTTTTTTTGTTCTTAATGTCTGTCCATAAACCTGCTCCCTCTCATTTTGCCCACAGAGGATCTTCGGCAGTATGTCACAACGATGGTTTGTGTGGCTGTAAATGGTAAACCAGTAATAGGAGTGATACATAAGCCATTCTCGGCATATACAGGTACCTTTGTCCCTTCGTGTATTTCTGACTTCTTCAATCATAGTGTTAATTAAAACACAATGTTTGAGAGAATGTCTGTAGATACAAACGAGGAAGATAGTACCACGGTGCAAAAGAACACTGCTGCAGACCTTAGCGTTAGAGCCATCAAGGTGTTCTGTACTGTAAAACCACAAAGGAAAATGCTGCCTGTGTTTAACATTAAAAAATAATGCCTTTAAAACAAACAATGTAACTGAAACTATGTTTAACAATTAAGCTTCATTCATTAGGAGCACTTACACCAAACCAAAGAAAGTGAAACCTGTGCATACTGACTGCTCTTAAGTGTGCTGTTAGTCTTTAGTCTACTTGGTTCATGCAGCAGCAGAACTTGGATCCATAAATTTACAGCTAGGAGCCGGTGTTTATTCAATGGGGATAACACAAAGGATCTTAATGGCAACTGTGTGTATGCATCAGGCAAGACTGTCTAACATAGCCTTATTGAATATCTGACATGCTGTTAATGCACAACCCCGGCCTAATTAAATCTTTAGTACTAATGATGTATCAGTGAGGATGGCTAAAAGTTTGGCACTCTGTGTTTGCGTACTTCTGAATGTTTCAAAGTAGTTTCAGTGTTCACATCTTCTATACTATACACTTAAAACAAGAATTTCACTTCTTGTTTTTCCCTTAGGCAATACTGACCTCTAGAGTTGTAAAATTATGCAGTAATTCTGGCACAGAAACTGTCTGTATTTCAGTGCTGTTTTTCAGCACCATAATTTTGAGAACTTAACTCCTTTAACAGCAGTAAAATATGACATGTTCAGACATGGCATTAGGTGAAATGCAATTAATTCTGTTATTCCATGTGAAAAGTATTCATTTTCCAAGCTGGAAGTACCAATGTGTTGTGAATAGGATTGTAGTACCACACCAATATAAAGCAATAAAAGGCAGTCACTATCGTTAATACACATAGCTCATTCTGTTGCCATACAATCTGGCCCTCTACTGAGATAAAATTGCTGGTTAGTCTGCTAAGTAAATGTCAAATTAGTGGTTAGGGGATGCCAACTTCCAACCTTGGCTTTGAATTTCATGATAAAGCAAGTGGGAGGCTGCATATTCTAAATCCATTGCTCCAAAACACACTATCAGATATTTTCACTTCCTTATTCATTATTATCCTTCTGAGCAAGAAGACTTAAGGTAACATTTTTGATCCTCCATATTCTCTTTTGAAGGGCAGTGGGGCTTTTTGTTTTTATGAAAGTGTTTTTTGAGGAAATTTGGATATGTGTTTGGCGCAGAGCTATCTTCTGAATTTTTGTGGCTTTCCAATTGCGAGTTTTAAATATTAATTCTTGGGATTTTTCCTTCTTATTCTGATTTTGCAATTGTGTCACAAGCATATTCAGGCATGAAGTAATGTCACAGAGACTCAGATTGTGCATGTGTGGGGAAGAGCTATTTCTTTTTCCCCCGTGCTCCTGTGCACACATGGACATGTGCCTGTTCCTTGGGTCAGCTCTAACTCTCACTGTTACAAAGGGAAATTCAGTCAGAAGGAGGGATCTCTCTCATTATTTCAGGTAGATATCCTTTTATCTCTACAAAAGGCAGCCTCTGTTAAGTGTAAAGCTTAGCAGAATTTGTGTTTCTCTTGTAGCTTGGGCAATGGTGGATGGCGGGTCAAACGTGAAAGCTCGTTCCTCCTACAATGAGAAAACTCCAAGGATTATTGTATCCCGCTCCCATGCAGGAAAAGTGAAGCAGGTTGCACGGCAGACTTTTGGAAATAAGACTGTGATAATCCCCGCTGGTGGAGCAGGTTTGGTTCTTTAAACGTCCTATCCATTTTAATGCTTTCAAATAATCCAATGGGATGTTACTAGACAGAGGGATACAACTGTGACATCCCCTCTTTCTCCTGTACCTTCTATTCATGTTACCAAAATCAAGCCCTAGGCAACAGGGACACAGTGACTCCTGAATGTAGACACGTAAATGGAAACCTAACTCAAGTTTTAGGCTATTCACAAGTTAATATGTGAATCTAATCCTGGATGAGCAATGATTTTGGTCACATTGAACACACTGATGTGCGTTCAATGAAGATACTGATTGATGCCTGTCTGTAAGGAAGACAGATGTGAAACCAAATAAAGAATCATGGAAGAGAATCAATTTGTTCTTAATTAACAAGTAGTACATTAATTAAACAATATTTTAAGAAAAAGCCATTGAAGATTGGTACTATTTCTTGCATCTATGTCAAAATAGAAAAATATTGTCACTGAAGTCCATTGTTACCTGTCCCATATTCAGTACAAAGAGGTTTTAGGTGTGTTTTGTTCGATTATGCAATATCCTCTTGCATTTTACTGGCAGAATGCAAATATATGAGACACCAGTGTGAAGCAATAGCTGTTTGTAAGTCTCGCAAAAGCTGTGCAGAACTCAGATTTTACAAAAATGTATCTTTCTTTGTCTTTAATGTGAAAAGCTAGAGAAGATTATCTTGCACAGGTTCTTGATAATCAATCTAAATGAATTTTCTTTTGATAGAGGTGATGAAAATGTAACTGATTATATTAGATCTTTTCCTGGTCTTGACTGTATGAGAAGAAAAAGATATAGCTTAACAAAACAAGAATATTGGATGAACAGTTGAAAAATAGAAAAAAAAAAAAATCCGTAAAATAAAGAATGCTGTTTTGAGCAGTGACTTTGTACTGCATAATGTATGATAGAAGAAAATGGCCCTGAGCTAAGTTGTTGTAATAGACTGGGATATGCATCTTTCTTCTATTGTAATAAAAAGGCAGAAAGATGGTAGGCTTTAGCATAATATAAAGATTGAGAAATAAGTAAGTGAAAGTAAGAGCAAAGCTATGTTCAAGTTTACAGACTTATCTGATGAGACTCGTTAGAAGAACAAGACTTTGTAACACATTGATAATGGGTGTCTATAAATCTTGGGGGTTTGCTTTTGTTTTGTTTTATGGGTCAGGTGGCAGGCAGTTTTTGGTGCTTCCACCATTATACTGAACTGGCATGATATAGTTCATGACATCACCTTCCTGTAGTTTGCATGTGTATCTTGTGAACACTGCTAGATTTATCCTTTGTAATGGAATTCGGAAACTTGGTTTAACTTTCTTATTCCAACCAATTCTTGTAGGTTATAAAGTGCTGGCCCTCCTTGACGTAGCTGAAAAGAATCAAGAAGAAGCTGATGTGTATATCCATGTCACCTATATTAAGAAGTGGGACATCTGTGCTGGAAATGCGGTGTTGAGAGCATTGGGTGGCCATATGACTACCCTGACTGGTGAAGAAATCAGTTACACTGGCTCAGATGGCAATGAGGGGGGACTTATAGCCAGTATCAACATGAACCATAAAGCACTGATTGAAAAACTTCCAGATCTGGAAAAAACGTCACACAAACTTGACTGATGGAGAAATACAGGTCATGCTTTTGTAAGCCTCCAGATGTTCTGACTGAAGAAGCAAGTGTGAAAACCTGCTGGGAAAGATGCACAGCAAAGCAGTTTGGTGTGGGTTTGGGGACTGTATTTGCATTGGGTTTCTTCAGTGGTGGTATTTAAAAAAAAAACACACAAAAATAAAAACACAGTAATAATAATCAGAAGTAGGAAGGGCACTGAGTGCCTCACACCTCAGTTTCCATGTCTTTTTTTTGACTGCTTTCATTCAGTTCTTATATTCAAGGTGCATATACAATATATATTTGTGAACATAGGTGAATTAAAGAAAGATCCAAATTGTTTCATAAAATAACCTCAGTAGTTCTCAGAGGAATTTATTGAAATCTTTTACATCTTACTGTAGTTGTGGCAATTCTGTAATGAATTAGGTAGAAACAAAGATTGATTTATATAGGCATTTGATAACTAAAAATTCAGGAGGAAAGATGGCCCTTTGTTCTGTATCCCCTGACCAGAATTCACAAGAAGGTTGACACACATTTATATACAGCAACAGTTTATTTTGGACAGAGTGGCACTCTTTCTGCTTTTTAAGAGGAAACAAAAATGTTCTGTACTATTTTGACTTTTTTTTTTTTCCCTGAAGGTGTAAACCAGTTTAATTCAGATGAGTTGTGAATATCAGTGTTTTATTAATCAGTGTAATTATTTCGATATACCTTTTTAAAAGAAGGCAACGTTTCCTTGTATAGTTTTTAACAGTTAATTCTTGTCCTTGATGATTTCTCCGTACAGTGTTGAAGATGCATGCTAGATCTTCCTCTAATGTAGGACTTGTTCATCATTTGGCATTTGTACTTCGAGAAGCAACCTCTTCAGTACCTGTTTGTTTTGGTTTTCCCCATTGGATAGAGTCATATGAAATGAGTTTTATGGAAATAGTAAGTTAATTGGTTGTTTCCATTTACAACACGAAATATAAACTACCATTTTTTTCTAAAACCCCAGAAGGGGCATTCTTTTCTGCAGAAAGGCCTTGAGTTATCCCAAATAGCTTGTGGTTACTTGATTCATGGAAATTTACACATACAAAGATTGTTTCTCTTAAATTTAATCTGTTTAAGCAAGTTTGAAGAACAAGTGGCCCTTCAAGAACACCAGAGTCCACAAAGCCTTACTGAAAAATGCTCTTTGTCAGTCCAGTTTACGCAGAACAGAACATGGGCCCTTTGATACCAAATGACAAATTGTTGTACCTCTGAAATAGTTAGACTTCTATCTGCAGAAGCATAACCACCTGTGTTGTTGTTCTTTGTGCCCCTCTGAAGGGATTTCAGAAAGTTAAAACATACCTGTTGTTCTAATTGTCAGTAGATAAGCTTCCCATCTCTTCTCAGTTCTTCAAATATTTGTTTGAAGTTTATTCAGTGGAAACATAGGCTATTTAAACGAAATTATTATTATTTTTTCATTTTAACTTCTTTCATCATACTGTTCTCATTAAAAAGAGGTTTTCCTGCTTATGTTAAATGTTAATAGTGGAGAATGTCATAATACCTCTTTTAATGCTCTTCTATCTCACATTCACATTTCCAAAAGACCTCCTCAGATACTGCATAATTACTGATACAGATTTTAATTTCGTAAACTTACTGGCAAAGTAGACTGAAGCTTAGTCCTACTAGCCTTTGGTACGGGTAGGCTTTTTTTTTTTCAAATTTTTTCCAACATTGACACAATTGCTGCTATTTGAGAATACCTTCTACACATGTAGATAATATACAAAACAACTTAACTTCCATTTTAAAGTTTAATGACCTGCTATATGGTATGACAAATAAGTGAATGTGGCCTTTAAAAAAGGGGCTGATCTCTTTTTAAAAAATGTTGAGCTTCCAAACCTCAGCAAATAACAAAAATCCAGATATTTATCAAGGCTTTACTAATATTTTGCAGCTTTTTTTAAAATTATTTTCCCTTCAGTTTGATACAAATGGCTTAAAGCCTAATAAAAAAGCATCTCTGCTGTTTAGTAGTTAAAGAACATGGATTGAAATTTAAGCATGAGAAATAGCCATAGTTGGGCTAGTATTAAAACTTGTATGTCACAGAGCTTGGCTGCACAATATTTAAATAGACAGTTAAAGTCTCTGGGAGGTGGCTGGTTTTGATTCAGGTTGAAAGCATGTTTAAACTTACCTTGTGAAAATGTGACTGCTTTTATTTTGGTTGCAGTCCCATCACTTCCTTGCATAAGCTGTGATCAGACTTAGGTTCTGCATGAGAAATGAAAAATAAGATAATGTTATGTACGCTAAAGGGGCTTACTGGGATTTTCATTGAAGGTACACAGCAGTAAACAAAAATGTTTGCCTAAATTATGAAGGTAAAGACCTTCAGAAGATAAAGAAGTTACAAAGAAGAGCCTCAGCTTTCCTTTTCTTGTTCCCATGTGCTGGCTGAAATACTAGTTTTTAAATAGGAGGGCATATGCTTCTGACCTGTTTGTATCCTAAATTGCTTTGCTGCATTGGATCAGTGTTTGATACCTTTCTGCTTCAGGCCCCTTTTTGACCCAATCTCACTTTTTGTGACAGTGAAGGAAAGGTGAAAGGGAAGTGCTTCTGGCACAGCCTGAGCTCTGTCAGCTGCCCCACAGCCAGGCCCTGTGGTGCTGCTTGCAGCTCCCAGCCTAGCTGAAGGAGGAGCTGCTGCAGGGTGTGCCGTCAGGCCCCGATCAGTATCGGTTTCTAATATAAATGCAACTCTTGCACAGACCAGCAGGTGTTCAGAAGTGCTTGCTTAGTGCACGTGTGTCAGTGCACTTTGATATTTCTGTGTACAGTATTGACAACCCATGCATCTTATTTCTTTGACCATGTCTACACTCATTTCTAAAACATTTTACCATTCTGGCTCAAATGCTTGTTTGGTTTCACCTCTGTGGATGTGAGAGAAGCTTATTCTCTGAGATCAGACTATAACAGTGTCTCACTGCCTGGCTAGGGCATTGTTCTGCACCTTCCAGCCTTTTCCAAATAAAAGTGATGTAGCATGTTCAGGGATGCTACTTAAAACAATTGCACAGTGTAGGTGGGTCCTGCAAAAGCGTCTTTGCTAAAAATTGTAATTTAAGAACTTCATGGTAATATTCTAGGTCCAATCAAGGGAAGTAAGAGAATGTATTGTGCTAGCATTGGTTTTCAGAGGGTGGCTTTTTTTATTATTATTATTATTTTATTTTTTTTTCCTTTGGGTGGATATTATGATTATGGTAACTGTCAGTGAAATTATTCTAAAGCGGTGTGTATTTTCTATTTTTCATTCTGCTAAAAAGAATGGATGGTAGCATAGATGATACCTAGTACTGTACCAAAAGTCCTAACTTGCATTCATGGAATGTTTTACAAATACATGGACACAGAAATAAAAGGGTTGAATATTGTACTCAACTGGTATTGAGTTTAACCTATTTGCCAGACTTTTACAGGCAGATTTATGGAAGCACTGTTTGTTCTGAACTGTAAAGCACATAATAGTAATGAAAATACGAGCAGAGATAGCTTATGTGAATGATGGAAGAACCATGTGGATGGAGCTAAGAAATCACCTGGTGATGTTGTTTCATGTATTTGCTTTTACCTTACAGTCATTAAGAATAGACTAATTGGCTTCAGGTGCGAGAAGAGATGTATTTTTTTTTGGAAATGGGCAGTTATTGGAGACAAGATATGAAGAAGAGTCAGCACTGGAGTTCATGTCTGCTTTTTGTTTATAAACAAGTGTATCCATACATCTTTGTAGCATCTTGTCTGCTGGAGTCTCGCAGCAGCGGTGCAATGCTCTTGTAACCTGGTTTCACCATATAAATCAAGCGCTCTGCATCCTTGGAGCAGTACAATGAGGAGGGACTGACCTGTGCTGGGTCCCGTCTGGGTTATTTTCCCTAGATGTGGCTGTGCTGGAGAAATTGCAACAGAGAACACTTATTTTCCATTTCTGGCTTTAAATTGCCTTGCTAGTTTCATTTCCCTTTCAGAGGTTAGATAATCATACCGTTGAAATTTACCCACAGATAAATGCCTGTGATCGTAGGCTCTGGCAGGATGAGGGGGAAAGCGCCTCTAACAGAGGAAGGCTGAACAGCTTCCTTTCAGGCCAGTCAGACCAAGCCTTATTTCAGGGCTCTGTTGTGCAGACTGAGGTCCCTTGACAAAATTAGGAATTCAACATTGCCAAAATGCTCATAGTGTAATAGTCAGCTTAATAACCGAGTGCTAACACCTGTTGCCAGTCTTCTCACCCCACAAACTGCCAATGCCTTTCACAGCACATACCCAGGGGCACTAGGCCTTCTACTTTGTGCTTTTCAGATGTCAAAGGGCAGCCACTTTTCCTCTCGTTGCTGTTCCTCATTTGTGCCTTCTTGATCCTTGCACCTTTCTTAGTCCATGTGGACAAGAAAGATGAGGGATCGGAGGTGGAAACTCCCTGAAAGAGAGGACCACAGTAACAAACTATCCAGCATATTTCATCCTGAAGCTGATAATGTTTGGGACCAAGGCCTAAGACTTGGCCAAGGCCTTACCACAGCTATCTTTTTTTTTTTCCTTTTTCTTTTTCTTTCTTTTTCTTTTTTTTTTTTTCCTTTTTTTTTTTCCTTCTTTTTTTAATGGCCTGCAGCTGATGGAGCCCCCTCTCAGATAACACTGTTTTCAGCCATCGGTTGTTGCTGTGTTCCCCCACCCAAAGGATGAGCAACACTGGCATTTTTCCTGTTATCCCACCAAGTTGTGTTACCATTTTCCAATTGTGTGCCAAATTAAAATGACAATTCCGTAAATAAAACTCTGAAATATTGGACTGTGAGGGTGTTTTCCTGTATATTTTCTTTCTGTTGGTTGTTTCTTGTTTCTTTGTGCACCAGATTCTTTTCCTGGTAATATGTCGGACAGCTTCAGCTGTGCTATGTCCATCCTGTGTGCATGGCTCTCTGCCTGAGGGATTATCCTTGTTGACGGGTTCAGCCATGTTATGGTGAGTATAGAGATCTCCAAGGCTTTTGTTTTCATGTGTTTTATTCTGAAACTTGGTGGATTTATTGGATGGAAAAGATAACGGAAATTTCCCATGTTCCTTGGATCTGAAGATTTCCTTCCAACTTCATCTCAAAGACTTCCGAACCATCTTTATTCATTCTGCCTGTCTCTTGTTTCTGTGACTTTGGTTTCCTGCCAAACTCTACCATTAGTAGCCCTGTTTCTGATCATGCACCATTCTTCGTAAATGAAACCATGCAATAAGTTAGAAGATGTTCTAATCTCACTTCAGTGTGACATTTTGGGCTGCAGTTGAGTGCAGCTTCAGAGAGGTGCTTGTCACCCCTGCCAGTATGTGCAAGAAAGGATGCAGAATGATGACATGTATCATCCAGGCAACACTGGTCTTCACTCTCTTTACTACTTTTCATCTTTTTAAGATCCAAAATTTACAGGCAGCACCTGTGCCAGCTCAGTCCTGGTAGCACTCACAAAAGCCATGCTTTAGCATTCCAAAAATCCTGCCCCGGCACTAGCACCAATTACACATACTACTAAATGGTTTCAGACTCCAAGGCAGAGGTGCTACAAGTGGACTGCTGGCTGAGAAGTGTCCTGGGGTCACACAGGCTAGCAAACTGTGAATGGGCTCTTGAGCATTTTGGGGAAAGAACAACCCATAACTTCCCATCCTGCAAACTGGGAGGTGGGCATGGGTGTAGGGGGATGGAGACTTTCATCTGTCGGTGTCACTAGTGTTCTCCCACGCGCATTTGATGGCACAGTCTCAGCAGCAGCCTGCACAGCCCAAGCAGCAGCCTTGTCTAAGGAAGCCACCGCATGTTTCTAGTTGCTGTTCTGTGTGACTGATTGCTGGACTAGCTGATTCCCATGGCTGCTTTGTGAGTTGTGCTGCACTGTTTTTTCAAGTAGATTGACTGATGGGGAGAAATAAAAACTGCTCTTTGCTGTGGCTTCTGTTAAGCCACCATGTGAAGGGCAAAAGCACAGAAGGAAGGAAGTTGCAAAAGCTGAGCCGCAGCATTAACAGTTGGCGTTTGCAGGGGGCTCTCAGGCTGGGGTTACTCCCCGAGTTACCACCGTGGTATGGTACAGGGCTGGGTTGCCAGCAGTGCTTCTGCCAGGCCCCGAGTGCTGCCACGTTGCACGTGTACCTAAAGGCCAGTTGCTCGTTTCTTTCTTTGTATGATAGTGAGACCGTCCAGGTAGTCTTCTCTTAGTCGGTACATGGACATCCCACAGACTCAAATAGTGTCTGAAGGCTTTTCAGTCACGATCTCAAACTCCAGACATGAATTCAGTGGTATTGCCACAATAATTAAACTTTATGTCTTACAGGATAACAATGTGTGGGGTTTGGTGTCCTTGCACATGCTGAGAAAAAATAGCTCAGTGTAAACTATTTCTGCATGGGGACACTGTGCAACTAAAATAAGTATTTTTTTTATTATTTTATGAAATCAAAAATCATAAAATTATATTTTAATAAAATAAATATTTTTAATTTATAAAATATAATTTTATTTTATAAAATAAATTTTATTATTTTTATATTAAGGGATTAAATAAATGTAAATTCTCTTCTAAGGGAAAGGCCAATGTTTTAACCTGCTTTCCATAATTTTCTAAAACCTTAGTACATGTTAGAGTTATTTGAAGCAACAGCATTTTTTTATTATTATTATTTTTTTTCATAGTAGGAGGAAGGTTAAATCACTCTTGTATGTGATGTGTCCTATAGGACTGAACTCTGACAAGTCCTTTTCTTACAACAATAATTTTATGCAAGTGCAATGAGGACTTTTGGAACCCATATTAAACCTCATTCTAATAGATTTTGACAAAATATATATATATATATATTCCAGAATAACTGTTAGCAGTGACACTTGCAGCATAATTGGTTTGGTAATTTTTCTATAGCATTTCTTCACTCGTTAATATTAGAGGACTGCTAGAAATAGGATCTCTAACACTTGACTTGGGGAAAGAAATGCAGCGGCCAGTAGAGGGCTCAATGTTTACATGAATGCCCTGAAGTGCCAGAAAGATACTGGGAACTCTGAATTGACACACCCCTTGTTTGTTGCTATTGTTTAAAACAGGGAAGGTCTTTCACTGGCTTTGCTCAGTCGGGGCATATGTTTTCAGTTAAGAGGACACCCGTAGAGTTCTGGGGTCAGATCCAGAGGGCAGCAATGAATTATTACCGTTCAGTTTGGCAGCTTGTTGTTATTTCTAATGCACGCTTTTTCTTGTATTTTTTATTTGATTTAATATAGTAGTAAAAGTGCAAATTTTTGTACAGTGGGTTTCAGCTACTGGCAATATACTTTCTTTCTTCCAAACTCCATAAATTTATCCCCCAAATTCACAGATGTTTGTAACTAGAGCTTGAAAGTCATGGTGTGAACTTCACGTGAACATGTCTCTGTGCTTGCTTATTTCCTATCAGTTTTGCTCCTGCAGATCATAACAGTAAGTTCAATTGTGACAAGAGTACATCCAAGCTTTGTGTGATTTTAAGTACACAGCCACTCCACTTGCCACTTCAACTTAGTGGCGATTGTCTGATATTGTTAGAGGGGCAGATCCTGTGCTTCCATCAGCTCAACTTCTACATTTCAGTCTCATGCAACTAAAGTCTTTATTCCCATCCATCAGCAGCACGAGTTGACCTTCTCTAACTCTGTACCTCCCCACACACTTTCTGTTGGCTTGTTTCTTAAAATTGAGATGTTCCCTCACCACATGCACATTTTTATTTATTTATATTAACAAACAAAAGCCTGTTCTGTTGCTTAAGCAATTGCAACACCCCATCTTACAATCATTAAAATGCCAAGACTTGGTTCTCCAACTAATACAAATTGCCTTATATGTATTGAAAGCATTTGGACTTCCAGCTAGCAAACAGCAGGCTTCTGTTTTGGCCTTCCTTGCACATGAGAACTATTGTAAACTTCTTTATCTGGAAATGTTATGCCTCTCAGCAGTGTGCCGAGGCCTCTTGAAGCACCTCCATCATACTTATCTAGGCTCTTTCTTGCCTCTGTACCATCAACAACAATTTGCTCACTATTTTCTCAGCTGTTTGCTACTGAAATTATTTGGATATTTTTCTTATTTTTGTCACTGGCATTTGTTGTCCTTTTGTTCATTTCTCACATGGAGAAATCATGTAGAATTTTCTCTTTCTTTTACAAGAAGCTTGCAGGGCTTTTCTCCACAACTGTTTACCAGCTTTATACTAAAAACATAAAAAAGGCAGTATTATTGCTTTCTTCATATTGCCTTTTCTTCGTACCACGTGGTCTTCTAGTGACTGTCACCTTCCTGCTGGTAGAACTGAGAAAAAATCAGTGTCTTACACTTTCCTGCACATAAAATAACTTCGTGCTGTTCTCAGGCTCTGCAGACTCATTCAGTCAAACTTGATGCAAGAAGAAAGAGCTGTAACCTAAACTTCAAGTGTCAGCTGTAGGGATTTTGCTCCTGTGGTGAAAGCTAAAATAAATAGGTCCTAGCCTACCAGAGGTATGATACAGACTCCAGAACATCTAACAGCAATAAAGAGCTAGAGGGGAAAAATAAATAAATAAATAAATGAATCTTAATTTTAAAGAAAGAAATGACAGACAGTGAGAGAAATAGATTTATGTATTAACATTTGCACACAACTATAATGTTAGTGTGGAAATTGTCATTTCTCTGTGTGTGCACATAGTTCCTTCTGTTATTTATATATAGCTCTGTAATTAAGTATAATATTTAAAAATAACATAAAAGCTAAGTTTCTTAGATTAGCCATTGTAGGAGATGAAACAATTAAAACAGGAAAGCTTGTGCAATGTTTAAGAAACAAACAAACAAACAAAAAGTTTAAAAAAGTAGTCACTTTTTGTTTGGCCAGCCCTCTTCAGTAGAAATTGCGATGCTCTGAATCACTGACAGCAAGCTCTGAGTTCTTCTTGATTCATGTTAGTCTCAGGCAGCTTTTGCAACACTGACTGCCTGAATCAGGACTACGCACAGCTTTGTTGTGCGTCTGTCTTATGACTGGGCTGGGATGTGTGTGAGTGCAAGAGAATTTTTTCATTCCAGGCATTGATTGGGATCATCAGAGATAAGTCCTTGCTGAGTAACACTCTCTGGATTTCTGTTTCCATGTCTAATACTTTCACCTATGAAAACTGCATTAGGACAAACAAATGGAAAATAATCTCTCCGATGAGGAGTCTGTTATGACCGTGCCTGTTGCTGCCTTCAGTTTGGCATGGTTTCTGTAGTTAAGAGAGAGGCAATTTTCCTGAGGCCATATCTGCTGAATCACATGAAAAAGGAAAATGAGAACAGTAACTGCCCATTTTTGAAACTCCACATCTGAGATTCAGCGTTCTTATGAAAATTGCAGTTGAGGGAGAAAAAGTGCATGAATAATTCCTATATTCTATCGCTCTTATTCCTTGTGGGAATGTGGTTTGAATATCTGTGGCTTGAGTCCATCTCAAGCCACGTGTCCAGGACACTGGGAAGAGGAGAGGGAGGAAGGAGGATGTTATTGGAAATAAAATTAAGATTATTTATATAGACTCGGGTCAAATATTTAGAATGCAAATTCCTTATCAAAATGTGATGAAAAATTATGATGATGACATATTGACAGCCAAGAAGAAAATTCTGTTACTGGCATTTCATAAAAATTTTACTTTTAAACCAAAACAGAGAAATTAGGATGGCTTAACCAAGCCACTTCTATTTTCATTTGGTCTGCTTTTCTTTTCACTTGAACTAACATGCAGTAACACAGGAATTACTTCAAAATGCAAAGTTCATTCCTGTACACACCAACATTTCACTGTAATTTGGTTAATATATAATAGACAAAGCACAAAGGGTTTGCTTACATGATAATGAACAATTAACATTTCAACGTTAGCTGTCAAAACTAGAAGTTTATTTCAGTGCTATCTTTAACAGTGTTACCTTTTTAAGGGAGTTCATCTTTATTTGTCTGCACTGTCCTAGTTTGTGCAGTCTTTGTAGGGAAAGAATGGGAAAAATAATATAAACTAAAGATTTTGAGGACTGGCAGAGCAGTCTTTGCGGTATCTCTAGAAATGTTTTTCTCTTCTTGGAAAAATCCTAAATTTCTCTATATTAGGTAGTAAAATCTTGACAATAGTACACTTCCCTTTTTCAGCCATTGAGATTATTTTTTTAACCTTCTCAAAGTTAAGGGTCTGAACAATATTACAATATCATATACTGTTTCTTTTGCTAACACTTCTGCCTTCAACAAGTACAGAATGAAAATGGACAAAGCACTACCTTTCTGAGATCAATGTGATCATAAGCCTCTTGTTTTAAGTGTTTCGTTGTGGTAATCTTTTAAAACAAGCACCTTTCCAATAAATTACCTGAAATATACAGACTCAGTGTCATGGTGTTGGAAATTTTCTGCCCAGGCAGTATGGACAGAGAGGCTCAAGGTTCTCCTTTGTCACCATTATGGTGCCCTCAGGATAGTAGATGGAGCATCTCAAGTCTGAAGCACTTGGAATGATGGACTACACCTGTTTCCCACTGCCTCAATATGGCCATTTTTTTTTCTAAATAAATAAATAAATGAGAAGTAGACACAGGCTGTAGCTGTATGACATAAAAATTAATTAATTTAATAGGTAGAAAATAAAGTCATCCTCAGTGTAAGCAGGACACAAGATAGGCTCAGAGCACGTTTCATCTTCATAACCCTCGGTAGAAACCCTTGCTGTTTAAGCAAGTGACATTTGTTTTGTCTAAGGTTTTTCTCATATCTTGAAGACTTTCCAGCAAATTTTGTAACAAGGATTGCTTTAAATCTACACTGATGATGAGGTGATTGCTCCAGTGAAAGTGTTTAATGAGAACTGCAAATACTTGAGCCCTTTGAAGACCCTTCCAGGGTGGATTTCCTCAGAAGTACCTTAAAAGAAAACTCAGTTTGGAAATTTAAAGAAAAACTAAATCATGATGTTCCAGACTTTGTCTCAAAGTATGACTGTGTTTTTGGCATTACTGAACTTCACTTCTTTGTGTGGGCAACAGGTGCATTTCTGAGCATTTATATCAATAAAGCTCTTAGCCATCTGAAACTTCAGAGACAATGCTGCTTTTCTATTTTGTCATAGAGCCCTTCAGGATTCCAAGTACTGTGCACACAAAAATGAAAGGAAACAAGACTATGAAACAATTCATGCGACAGTGAAAGGAAATGTAAAAAAAATAAATAAAAATCTGTTTCCAATTTCTCTTTTTGGAAGGCCTTAAATGACTTGTATCTGATCCAAAAACCAAAACTTTTCCAAAATGCCACTTTCTTTTTTCTTCTCATGAAGCAGAAAGAATCTTCATCCTTGTAAGCAAAAAGCAGAAAGCAGGGAGAGGATTAACTGGAAAGGGATTAGGCTGAGGTTATGTGAACTTGAACAGCCTCAGGTCTTTCATCCTGTGCCGCAGACAGTAGAAACAGAGGCAGGAGTGCATTTATCTAGGAGTACTGTGTGTCTTCCACTTTGCACAGAAAGGACTAAATTGCAGGAAATTAACAGCTCTTTGCAGATACATGCCTGGAGACTGGGACTGACCTGGCTTAGGGGTTCAGAGAGTAGTTGATCCTCCCCTGCCTGCATTTGGATTTAGAAAATTGTGAATTCTATTAAGAAAATTAATTTTAGGGTGCAGCATAATAGCAACTTGAAAACTGAATGTGAATTTATGCCTCTGTTGATCTTAATATGCTCATTGCTGTACCCTTGCAATGAAATTCAACTTCACTTACATTTTTACTGTTGCAAATCACTGTTTTTGAGTGTGCTAATGTATCACATGGTCCTTGAATAAATGCTAAATAGACATGTCAAAAACTGATAGTCCATTTTTATTTATTTATTTATTTATTTATTTATTTATTTAGAGTTGGATTAATGATCCTTTTCACAGAAAAGCATGTTTATCATCATGGACACCATAACAAAAGCCAATAACACTATCTCATTGGAAAACAAACAACAACAACAACAACAACAACAACAAAAAAGACAAAACACGTGTAGGTATATTATGGAGTATGGCTAGCAGATCAAGGGCAAGCAGATGACAGTGAGAACATGCCCAAAGATCATGCCCATGGTTGCCCCCCACCTTCCTGCAAGAGAGCTGTGGATAGGAGGCAGCTAAGAAGGTCAGGGTCCTGGAGCGTATGGTGTACCCATGAGACCTGAGGAAGTCAGGCTTATTTAGCATGAAGAAGAGGAGGCTAAGGGGCCTAATACAGCAGCATCTTGAAGTGTCGCTACAGAGATACCAGTGTCACACTCTTGGCAGCGGCAGGTGGTTTAACAATGGGCAGTGGGAGCAAATTGCAGCTTGGGAGGAGTTTTAAGCGGGGTATTTGCAAAACCTTATTCACTCTGAGGACAGTATGTGCCGGGAGAGGTTGTGGAGTCTCCAGGTTTGGAGGTTTTCAAGATGTGGTTAGACAAGTGGCCAAATCTAGACACTTGTAACTTAACGAACAGCCAAAGGAGTTCTGAATGAAATCTTCATAGCAGACCTGAAATCCAGGATTTTTAAAGGGATTTCTCACTGGATTACTATTCACCTTGTAATTCTTTGTTATCTTTTTAGTGCAAATTTCTTGTCACTTGTTATAACAGTACCTTGTAGTTAAAATGAAAATAAATAGGAGCATTATACATAAATTTCAGCCTTTTACAAAAATAGGCCCTTTATATTCTCTGTATAATTGAGTTACTTCCATAGATTAAGAAAGTTAAGACAAGCCAGAAAAAAAAAAAAAAAAAAAAAAAGGAGAGAAAACAGGCAAAACAGCAAAACTGACACTATTTCTAGATTCATCTGTTTCTTAGCAGAAAAACATGGTGTCTAAAAGATCTTTTTGTGCTATGTAGAGCATATATATGTCCCCGGCAGAATAGCTCCAGTTGTTCAGGCACAACCCTAAGAAGAAAAGTGATATTTGTCACTGCAGTTGAGGGGCTGCAAGGCTAATTTCCACTGGGGCATTTTCTTTTTTTTTTTTTTTTTTTTTTTTTTTTTTCTCTGTTTCTGTGAAGCAGATGTAATGGAGAAAACCTTCAGGTTTTTCAGCCCTCAGAAGTACCCCCCAAATGGCCTCATGTCCTCTCATAGCCACTTAGGGGAAAGGATGGCTTCAGACCTCTCCTCTTCACATCACCTTCCCTCTATCCCTTACCTTGACACCAGGAGCTGCTCTGCGGCGGATTGGGCTCAGTGCCCCACCAGCCCCAACCTTTCACTGCCTTCTTGCTGCCTCAGGCACTCCCCTGACCCTGTGCAGAGCTGTTTCAGCTCCCTAAGGCAACACAACAACTCACCTGACAAAAAATATTGAAATGGTTCAGGTCAGGGCCAGGCAATCACTCGGAAGGAAGATGCAAGAAGGCAGCAGCTGAATTGCTCTTGCCTGCCACCACACTGCCTGCTCGACTCTGACCCGCTGCTGCTTTGTGCTCATGGCTCCTGAAATCCAATTGTAAGATCATATTCTTTTTCTATTTCTACTGAAGTGAAGAAGAAAAGTATTGCTCCTCTGGCCCCTCTGTTATATCAATCTTGGAAAACGTTTCAGCTTCATCTTTCTTGACAGAAGAGTTCAATATACTAACAGTTAGGAAATCACCGTAGATCATCTTTATAGCTTCATGACTAGCCTTATAAAAAGATGTAAGGAAGATGCTTGGGTAAGGAGGTTTCTGCAACCCTCACACAGCGCTGCTCTTGAAAAACCCCAGGCTGTTCCCTGAAGATGTCGTTATGCTGTTTGACATTTCGGATTGTGATCTGGCAGCATCGGTCTGGCAGGACCAGAGAAAGGAGCTTTGGCTGCCTGTCTCTCAGCTTCAGCTGTAAGATATGATATGAACGTGGGTACTGATGAAATGTTGGGTTCTGATTTTCACAGGGAAGTCAGAACATAAACTCTGTGGGTTGCAATGAGAGAGATTCAACAAGCTCATTATATACACACCAGTCCAAGAAGGTTCTTTCTTACAGTACTACTAGCCAGAAAACACAACGAATGACTGGCTTTCAGTTCAGACATCACTAAAAAAGAGTATTTCTAATGTCCAGCTTTGTTCATTTCTGATTAAAGCATACAAAGATGTCCACCATACTACCTAAATCCCATTTACCACCAAGCAGTGTCAAAAAATGTGCCTTTTCTCCCCTTTCATGCCAGGTAGTGATTTCAGAAGCATTTATTTAGCAAGGAACAACTGAACTGCCTCATGTGTTGCAACGGCAATGCACATTTCTGACTGGCCACTCCTAGGCCAGCTTTCAGGATATCGTTCCACCTGCCAAGATGCTGTAACTGCATCATGTTATTTTCCATCTGCTTTAGATCTGTGCCTACAAGAGCAAGGAATGAAAATTGTGAGCAACAAGAGCTAGCACACCACACCTTCTTTTGTAAATACTGTGCCTACTGCAAATAAGATAAAAAAAAAAAAAAAAAAAAGTGAAAATGGAAGATGTAGAAAAGTAAGACATTAGGAGAAGGTCTGCACAGTAACAAAATCTTTCTATAGATCACTATAATGAAGGTAAAAAAATTTCAGCTAGTCACTGGTCTATATATTTAAAGATGATGTTGCTCCATTTTCAATTATGTATTTATTTGTATTATTAGAAGTACCAATATATTATGTTTCCTGAGATACAATAATAATTTTGAGTCTATGGTCATACTTTCAGATTAATAAGAGAAATTTAATCTAATGCATTACATAGAATCTGCCCCCCCCCCCCCCGAGAAAAAAAAAAAAAAAAAAAATTGTGGGTATTTCACAATTCACAGTCAGAAAAGAGCAACAAAATTATTATTTTTTTATAGAGAGAGAGAGATTTGAAAGAAATAGAGATTATACAAATGCATCATTGAATTACTTAAATTTTAATTCTTCTTACAACAACATAAAATAAGCAGACTGGTTGTCAGTGCATATGTATGGAGTTGTGTTTAACTGAATGACTTTTAGGCATCAGGTTTTCTTCTGTCTTCTGGTTGCACACGCATGGGTATAAGGTGGGGGATGCTGAAGGATGCAGTGCGAACCTGCCTCCCCATGGTTCTTCCTCTTCCACAGAGCTTCTAGGCTGCAGCCTGGAAGTACAGCAACGGGAAGCCTTTCAAAAACATGGCTGAGTGCAACATATGATGACTGAAAGAGTTCTGAAACAGGTGGAAGATAGGAATAAAAATCAATGTCTGTAAAGAAATGATGAATACCATTGAAAACATTTATAATAACAGTTACTATTTTTTTTTCTTTTTTTATTTTTCTCATTAAAACTGTTTAATAAACAGAAGTGCAAACCTCCCTCTTCATTCCTTGCTTTATTGCTGCATGGATAGTGAGCTATCAAACTTTGCCACAGAGGGGAAGTAGAGTATCACTGTAAATACATGTCAGCAAAGCAACAGCCCTGGCTCACTGATGGAGTTAAAACATCGTCAGTAAAAGCTGAAATTCTGAAACTTCTCCTGCACCAAAGTATATATATGTATTTTTGCAATTTAGAGAAAGAAAACAGGAAGCTTATTTGCCTCTATTCTAAACATTAAGCTTTCAGTATTTCTCTTTCCTTAGTATTTGCTATAAATGAGGACACCCTACCTGGAAACAGGATGCTCCCAGGTTGGTTCTGCTTTTGGTTTGTAATGTACTGCTTGACTTTGGGAGAGTTTCCTTAGCCTTCTGCTGGTTTACGACTTAAAATTAATTATGACTTAAAATTAATTACAACTTAAATATCAGGTTTACAACTTAAAATTAAGAATGCTATTTCAGAAGACAGCAATTATCTGTTAAGCAGGTGCTTTTTCACTGAAATGGCTGATGAGGAGGAATGCAGAAGTTTAATGTCAGTGGAACAGAAGTATCATTAGTATTTAAGGAGCATTTCTTCATGTAAGTCTTCGTATGAACAGACTTAGAAATTGCATGATGTTTCCTATAATCAGACTTATACCTCCTAGAACAGACATCTACAGAGGTGAGTGTGACCCAGCACAAGCTCTCTCCATACAGAACATCTTATTAAAACAAAACAACAACAACAACAAAAACTTTCAGTTATTAGGAGAGCCTGCAAGTTATTGTGGCTTAGGTCATGTGCAAAGAAGGATGTAACAGTGCTGTGTAGAAAGTACGCACAGGCTCATTTCTTTTGCTTTCTAATGATTGTGTGTGCATGCTTCAGAGATACTGAGAATCACCTGAGATGATAAGTCTGGAGGGCTGCAAAGTGTTTGCAAGGAGCTGTTTTGCCTTAAGCAAAGGTGAAGTTAATATAAATACATATAGAGCAAGACGGGCGAATAGTAGAAGTAAAAAGTGCAGAAGTTATTTCAAGCAGTCTCTGCTACGAAGAAGCTTAATTCGGAAACTAGGTCCTACTAACGCCATCAGATTTACTGACGCCATCAGATTAACATTCTTATTCTTTTAGAGTTACAAGTGTACCAACACAGGAAGCTAAGAATAGCCCAGCTGCCTCTGTGGGGACCATAATGTGCTCTCTGATAAACATAACACAATCAGTGCTGCAGCCCAAGGAAAATCTCATGTGGAAAACTGTCGCCAGTGAAGGGAGTGGGAGCAATTTTATTTATTTATTTATTTATTTATTTATTTTTCACAGATGCTAACATGTCCTCTGATGCACACTGTCCTCTGATTCAGGCACACTACTTAGGGGTTTGCCAACAGGCAGCAAAAGCCTCCTTTGAGACTTCTGTTTAATAATTTGCTGCCTGGTGAAGGCTAACACAGAAATCAGGATTGTTGGTCTGGGTAGGGTGTTAATTTGTTGCTTCTTCCTGGCTCACACCAGATTGTGGAGAGCCTTTAGGAGCAAGAAATTCATCTTTAAAGAAAGAGAAGACTTAGAACATATCTGCAATAATGAGCCAGCAGATGGACTATACTCCAGCACACATATACACAGTCCTGGCAATCTCCTCTTTATTTATGCTTTCATTCAGCTTTATACCAACAGCTGCCCACTTCTGTGTGTGTGAGGGTTGGGGGCTTCATAGAATAAGCAGGAACAGTGGCCCTCTTTTCACTTTTGCTTCCTTTCTGTCATAATTTTCGAGGTGCCATGAATGTTCCCCTGTATGCCTTTTCCCTCTTCCCATTTTCTGTGGAGTCAGGCATAGAGCAATGCTTTGGGGATTAACATTTTGGGTTTGTGATGTCTTCTTTCTTGCTGCTTGACCAACCTCTCATCTTTTTCTTTAATTAGCCAAGATTGCTCTGCTGATGCAATTGTCCACTCAGCTGGAGTGAGGCCAATCTCACATCACTTCAGCTCTCCTTGATTGCTTCCTGCCCAAGCTCTAATGCAGAACATTGTACAAGAATTTGAAAAGTGATTACAAAGTCCCACAGACCTTCAGAAAGACAAACTTAGTTTTGATTTGTACCCAGAAAACAATTATAGTGAAGATTGCTTCAAGAGAAGAATTAAGTAACAGTGTTGTAAAGCTTTTTTTTTTTTAATTATTATTATTATTATTATTATTTTATTATTATTTTATTTTGCAGGTGTTTTGTTTGCTATATTTTGTCATAAAAGGAGAGCTTTTGTTATAAAAGGTCCCAAACACTTTAAATTCACTACTTTATTTATATTGTTATAATATTTCTTACTGCTGTTGCTTAGGCAAGCTGTATGTAGAACATCTGTGTCAAAACTGAATGCAAGATCAGCTCGTACAATACTGGAAATTCCTGAAGTGCAATTGCTACAAAGACAGGCCTTTTAAATAACTGTGATCCCAACAAATAACATAAATCAGTGTGCATTAAGGATTTGCTGAAAACGTTCAGTACAGATGATAATATTTGTTTTGACTCTGCTTGGATTTCTTATGATTCTAATTCAAGGTGAGGAAAACTTTCTATTTCTGTGTGTCACAGTTATTGAGTTACTGTTTCTCTTCCCCATCATCAATTTCTAACAGTCAGAGATATAGCATCCAGGTCTCAGATGGATTTGTGCCTAGTTAGGTGTGACAATTGTGCCTTACAACATAGCAATGCACATATCCCATGCCATGTGAGATTGTGGGTTGCGAGCTGGAAAACAAAATCCTTGACATCTCATGTACCTGCCATAAATAATGTTGTTAGCCCTCTTCAGGGTAGACACATCAGAACAGTGACTTCACCACTATTATGAGGCCAAAAAGAAAAGAAAAAAAAAATGTTCTAGTGCTAGAATAAAAATGTTCTGTATGAATTTGCTTACTGCATAAAAGTATTGCTAATTAGTATAGCTCTTTGATTCATTATTATATGTGACCTCTATCCATAGGTTAGGTTAATGCAGTGATTTTAGGTGGACAAATTTGTGTATATGGTTGGTCAAGATGTCAATGTATTTGGAAGCTTGCTCATATGTTCCAACAGTACCTGTTGTACCAGTTCCAGCTGTACCTGTTTGTGTTGCACCTCACAGCACTACAGCCCTTCAGCATTTCAGCACTCACTTTTTATTTTTGAAACAATTTCAGGAGGTTAAGCAGTAATTAAGTTTCTGCTCCTTTGTTAGCACAGTTTTTGTTTAATGTTAAGCAAAACTGGTCTAGTAATAGCACTGTTTCCCGGAGAGGCCAGCATGCTGTTTATCTGTAAGAATCACCCTTTTTTCCACATTTACTGAAGAAAGCTTTCGAAGTCAGAAGGACAGAACAGTTTAGGATAAGTTAACTGTTTAGGACACGTAACAGAGGGCACTCCTGAGAGCAGAGCTTTAACAGGGTGTCAGCTCCCCGCAGCCCTTCCTGAAGCAGTGCTACAAGCAGCCCCAGCATTTGACAACACACGCTTATACACTTATATCTACCCCATGTGCCAGACAGCCTCACTCACAAAAAGCTTTTCAGCTGGTCAGGATCGCTTCTCTGGCACCAATGAAGATCAGTGCAGGGAGAAAGAAAAATGTGTGTTCAATAAAATACTAAGTTTTGTTTGTTTGTTTGTTTGTTTGTTTGTTTTGTAGAACTGTACAAATTTATCATTATTTTCTCTGCGGCATTAAATTTTCAGAGAGGACTGGAGCTGTTTATATTTCAGACTTTGTTACCTTTTGCTCAGTTGTGATGAAACTTTTGTTATAGCAGCACAGAGTTGTGCAACTCCCTGTTCCCAGCAACCTTATCTTTTCTCTATTCTCTGCTTTTTTAATGAGCATTTTCATTTCTGAATTATTGTTAGTTTTAATTTGCTCATCTTTCTGTATTTGGGGTATTGTTAAGAGAGGTAAAGCCAGTTTTTACTTTTATTATTTTTTTATGAACAGCACTTAGCATTACTGGGGAAAAGTGTTCTTTTATACTTGAGGAGTAAGGTACCTTATGAACCAAAAAGTAATTAGCGGTAGTCACAGAGGACAGGTAACATGCCAGTGAAGTTTCTCTAATAGGGCTAAGCAGTAAGTAGGGCAAAGACGAAACGGATTAATTTTGTAAAGAACAAGCCAAGAAAAAAGCTGCCCTTGTACCTGTGTTCAGAAGGAAGGGCTCTGCACTGGGTGCTCACCACAGGCTCCCCAGCAGGACTGCCCAAGAGCAGCAGGATGGGGCAAGTTTTTCTTTCTGACCTCTAAAGGGGTAGGGTCCTTGTCCAATTGTGGAGGATTTCTAAGAAAATAGGGAAGAAACCCTTCTGCCTACCTCTCCCTCAAAGACCTACTGCTGTGGGTTAGCTGAGGACAGTCTTTAACGGGACTTCCCCTGTCACCTGTAGAATAGATGCTACCCAAGGCTGGACAAAGTCCTGCTCCCTCCTCCAACCCTGGTGCCCAGAAGCAGATCCCAGCTTTGCTGGGGAGCCCTCTGCTGCATAAATTGCAGCTGGCAGGACTGGACGGGAGGATGGACACAAGTGAGGATGCCTAGCACCACATTTTGGAATGCACCTATGGGCAAAAAAACACCCTCTTCCTCTGGATCAGGCTGATGAAGGCTGGCAAAGTATCCTATGGAAACTTCTGTTCCCAGATACAAAGCATCAGCTCACTGATTGCAAAATAAGTAACAAAAGGAAAACAAGAAGAAAAAAAAAAAAAAAAAAAAAAAAACTACCCCTGAAAATGAACCCTTAGCTTTACCAAATCAGATGCAATTACAGTGGCCAGTCCAAAATGAATCCTGACATGCAATAATACCAATCTCAAGTCACTTAAAAATTGAGTTAAAAATGTATATGTCAGAACATTATTATTATTAATATCAATATTTGATTACTTTTCTCTTTCTCCTTCAAGCAACACTAGGAATTAAGAACTATTTCAAACAGATATTTCAAATCCTTCTCTTTAAACATTCACCAGTATTGTCATTTGCCTGAAGCCTCAATGCCAAAAAAGTTACCATGGGAACAGTTTGTGGTTCTGTCATGCCTTTAGCCTCTGTAATCCCAGGGGTGGAAGATTGAACCAGAGTCCTAAACTCTGGCAATTATGCTTTAACTAATGGTTTTCAACTCAGGGTGTGTGGGGAGGGATGGGACAGGACATGGTGGGGGTAATACACACTGGGGGAAAAAGCGTGGTCATTAATAATGTAAGCTTTACCTTCAAGTGTCACTAAGAGCACCACCCTCTTCTACTAAAAATAATCATGTAGCCATGTGACTCTGATTAAGGAGCCATTTGAAGAAAAAAAATAATTCCCCTAGCATAAACCTGCTTTTGTTCCCCAACTCATCCACTGCAATCGTTCTTCATCTTGATTAATTATTGGCACTCACAGCTAATTTTGAGGGAGCATTCTGCATCCTTTCATTTCTTCTGTTTTTGTTGTTTTTTGGATCTTGAGCTTTAAAGAAAGTTTCTGTTTAAGTCTACAGTACTTTAAATATGTGTTATATGGATTACGTTTAATGCATTAAATGCTTGTGGCCTAATTCTATTTAGCAAGAATATGTTAAAACACAAAGCAGAAAAAAAAAAAACTCAGCCGGAAGATAAAACACGCTTGATGCAAGATGCATTATATATATATATATATATATAATAGCTCGAAGGAGATTTAATGAATTATTAAATCTTAGTCATTGAATCATCTCTCCTACTTTCTAGAGAAATTTTGAAAGAAAACATGGTGAAAAAAGGGGAAGGGAAGAATTTCATCCTTTTTTTTTTTTTTTTTTTTTTTTTTCATTTGTAAATGTCCTTACTGTGAAATGTGTGCAGCTTATTTTAAACTGTTCTGGCAAAGTGAAAACTTCACTAGGAGAAAGAAAGCCATTGCATTGTCTTTAAAAAACACTGTTTAAGAAAAAAAAATAAAATGGTCACTATAAAATATAATTTTTAAAAAGTGCAAATTGCAATGTCAAAATGAGTATTCAGAGATCTCACTGATTCAGTCTCAGCACCACTTACAAATTATCTTTTATGCTCTCTGGTTGATTTTGGAAAGTCCTGGTTGATTATAATTTTCTTCACTCTGAATGGGTGCCGAATACATAGCCTTTGAGCTAGAAGGAACTAATCATCAGTTTAGTCAGTCCCGGATGAAAAGAACAGCTCAGAAGTGTAAAAGGTTGTAAAATTCAAAAAAGTGAAGGGGAAAAAAAAAAAAAAAAAAAAAAAAAAAAAAAAAGCACACAATCTATTTCTCTAGTAATGTCTTAGATGTCTTAGGTCTGTTTTTTTTTTTTTTTTTTTTTTTTATAATTTAAATATTAAAGCAACTATCTAGTCTTTCTGCTCATTTATTCCTTTGCACAGACAATTCTATAGAATTGAGACTATTTTGGATCCAATTATTCCCAGCTAGCTTGCACAGATGCATAGTCCAAAGAATTGCTTGGAAGTGAAGGTTAAGATTTGGCCAATAGTACTTTTCCCATTTTACATTTAGCTTTATTACAATTCTTCTTCAGGAGCATGCCTTGCTTTTCATGGGTGAAATCTTTGAGATTTTTAGAGGATCAAAGTCCCTGGGGGCACTGGCACTTGCTAAAGTGCTAAGGTCATGTGCAAAGCATTTCAAGTTCTAGCAGAACGTAAGAATTGGTATCAAAAGGGCCCATATGTATGAATAGATGCATATATTTGCATATATGTGAATATAACTATGCATATACATAAGTATATACATATATGCATACGTACACTTACATATATGTGTATATATATATATATAAGTAAGGCTAAAGATGAAGATGCACGAATTAGAAACTTAAATGTAGGACTCTCCTATTTCTGTCCAGGGCCCATCTCACAGAAATACATGAGTATATGCCTTGTGGCAGATATGCAGAGTATATGCTTTGTGACATATATGCAGTGAGTTCAGGTCATGTTGACGCATGTGGCTAACCATGCATGTGCAAAACAAATGATTTGTTTTGCACAGCTGACATATCCAAAATGTGCTGGACCTAGTGGGCATACACTGAGGACATTGTTCTGGGATTTGCTCATATCCACCAGCTTAGTCAGACACTCCGCTCCAGTGAAACTGCAGGATGTGCAGGATGTAACCAAACAAATGGTTAAAGTTCTGATTCTATCCAGACCAAATTTACAGGTGAAGACTGGTGACCTTACCCAAGGAAAGATCACTCACACAGTGACCCTACTACTAGGGCACTTTTTTGCTACCATCATCTTACATCACTGCACAGAGAGGTCTCTCCTGACCACTGGTCACCTGGCACATTTCTGGCATGTCAGGATGTCCTCCAGTGGATTCACAACACCCATGTTGGGCATAGCTAGAGCTATTTTGCATCCTACCTCCTTGGATACCAGATCTTTTGCTGCACTGAGCTTCCTGGAAGTTACTTCCAAAGCAACTGCTCTGTTGTAGTCTATGGGGACCTTGGAGGCTGGGGTTGTTCAAATGGATGCACATCTTCCATAAGTTTATTAGAAGAAGAAACATTGTCCTCATTATTTGGGAACAGCAAAACAAAACGTGGCTCTCTGTGATTATTGAATACAGAAGATTTTGAATGTCTGCAATTATAAAGAAGCAAAACTAGAATATAAAATTGTGTTCCTTCTCTCGTCTTATTTTGCACTAAGTGAATGAATATCATTTAGAGACCAGAATGGATGAATTTTCTTGGAATACTGAAGATTATATTTCATATAAAAGCCTCCAGTAGAGAAAATCATGATCAGGAGCAAATAAACACCAGCGCAATGCACAGTAGCTCTTTTTATGAACAAAGAATAAAGCAGAGGAAAAATTTTGTCCAAGAGCAATAGTAATTATGATACCTACTGAACAGTGAGTTTGCTAGGGCCAGCTTCTCAAACTCTTGGAAAGTTTCCACACTCATTCACATATCGCACAGTTCCTGTAAACTGCTTTTGTTCCCTTTCATTTCACTTCTCCTATGCTCTAAAAGTCATTTGGAAAATTAAAGATATTTCAGCCTGCTCTAACAATTAATAATACTGTCATGTTTTAATGGCTTGTCTTATTTGGCCCTCTGTGTATGTATCCTTGCACAAACAATCCTAAAATATGATTAGTTAAGAACAACAGGCTCGTTAGTCTCTATTAATGACATTATGTGTTTCCATTTCTTGTCACTGATTTTATTAAGTCTTTGTGGAGATGCATTAGCAGTAGCAAGCCCTCTGACTAAAACAGCCTGGGAAAGTGGTTTGCATGTTGTCCTGCATTTAAAGCACCTTTATAATGTGAAAAAACATAGTAATAGGAAAAATGTGGGAGGCCTGGGGACGACAACGCAAACCGTTTGGTATCAGGCCTGTTACTGATACAGTGGTTCTGCAGTGAGATAATGCTGAGATGGAGTTCCACTGAAATTGGTTAAATTGGACAGATTTTAGGCCCATTTTGATCTCCAGTATAAGTCCTGTTGGAAGGAAATACTTGCAAGACTGTTGGTGATCAAGCATAAGGGAAGATTCAAACATCGCATTAGGTTTCCCCAAATTATGCTGAAGGTCGCCCTGACCAGTACCAACACCAAGAGAATAGTTTTCCTTTCCCTGCTCTCCTCTTCTCTCCCCCGATGAATTTAGCAATGAATCAGTAGGATATCTGTCAGGAACCATCGTTCTTTCTCAAAATTGTGGGAGCATTTTAGGCACAAGTTTTATGTCTTCTTTTTTAGAAACAACTGTCAAGATACAATGCAGTGTTTATGAACATTATTTAAAATTTTAAGTAGACTTATTATATTATTTCAGTTCAGAGTAGATTTACCTGTGTTCTGTGTATGGAGCTTGACAGTTCTTGTCTTCCATCTTAGCTTAAATGAATCCAAGTGATATGAATACTCTGTATTACACTGCAAATTGCACTTATTTCTGTGTGAACATGGGGGTGCATTTTCTAGAAATAAACAGGAGATGACATGAGGGATGGAAATGAATAAAGCTTTTGAGCTCAACCTTGACATCCAAAGCCACTGGTAGATTTTACTCCTCTTCATTGTTCTGTTGCAGAAATATGAAACACAAATATAATAAAAAAAAAGATGCTAAGATGTTAAGCTGTTTTAATTTTAAAAGTACCAGTCTAGGGCTGAGAGTAAAAGAGAAATGTCTTTGACTGTTCTTGGTCTGTGTTTTTGTTTGAGTCAAGAGGATGGTGTATCTTAAGAGAAGCAGAACGCAGTATTGATTCCATTATATTACTTCTAAACCATTACAATATTGTATTATAGTCAGTAGTTTCAAAAGGGTACTCTCATAGTGGAGTTCAAAATGAGTTCTTGCATCGCAGTTGCTCTCTGCAGACACTTATCTGCATACACATTTGCTTCTCATGAAAAATGTATGATCTGTATTGTGAGAATAAATGAAGAGAAGCGAAGCAGAGAAGTTCCATTTTCAGCTAATTGCTGTCTGTCAGACAGCACGCTGTTTCAGCTCTCAATTGTCCTTTGGTCTCTGTCAGTGCTAATATTCATATTTCTCAAACATCCAAAGCTCCAGTGTGCAGATTCAGCCTGTCTCAGATGAACTGCCCTATAGACCTTGCCTGCAAAAGTTTTTCTGAAGTCAATGGGACTTCGTGCAACTAAGGAAGCAGTACTGAGTGAGGTTATTTTAGCTTCTTGAATACAGCACGGATTAAAGTGTGCCAGGTGATGTGGCAGCTTATTCCACCTGCCCACCCACTCTCTCTCTCTGAGAGGTGCCACCCTGGCATGCCTCAGCAGCAGGTCCCAAGCCTTCCAGTGTTAAGGTCAGCGAAGCAAAACAAATCACAACCTGAGTCAATTTCCTTTAGACAGCCCCTTACAGGATCAGCTGGGTGGTGTAATCAGCCTCCCCAGAAGTAAAATAAGTAGAAACCATGAAGGCAAACCACTTCAGCCTTCCAGCTTCCGCGTGTGAGCCTACAACCACAGATACTGTTAGGAAACAAGCATGCAAAAAGGACAGCATGCCTGTACACAAGAAAACATAATGCCTCATTAGAGGGTAAGTTTACGTTTAATTTGTTTGGTTTAGTCTTTTTTTTTTTTTTTTTTTTTTTTTTTTTTTTCTTCTTCTTCTTCTTCTTCTTCTTCTTCTTCTGCTTGAATATGACATGGCATTCTATTCAGCTTGGAAACCCTCTTTATTAAATGTAATAGTACCAAGTACCTCGGAAAACTAGAGGTAAAATGTTGCGACATGCAATGTTCACAAACAATGTGAACCAGTGTGAACCAGAGCCAAGGCCTTTCCAGCCCCTCGTGCTGCCCTGCCAGCAAGGAGGCTGGGGGTGCACCAGGAGCTGGGAGGGGACACAGCCAGGGCAGCTGGCCAGGCTGGCCAGGAGGATGTCCCATACTGTAGAATGTCACGGTCAGCAATAAGAGCTGAGATAAAGAAGGGGGGAATATTTGGAGTGATGGTGTTTGTCTTCCCAAGAAACCATTACATGTGATGATCCCTGACCTCCTGGAAGTGGCTGAACACCTGCCTGCTGACGGGAAGCAGCAAATGGATTCCTAGTTTGGCTTTGCTTGCACATAGCTTTTGCTTTACCTTATCAACTGTCTTTATCTCAGCCCATGATTCTCACAGTTTTACCTCTCTGGTCCTCTCCCCCATCCCACCTGGAGAGAGTGAAAAAGTGGCTGTGTGGCACTGAACTGGCTGCCAGGGTTAAACCACATCTGTGCTTCACCTATACGCTGTGAAGGCTTTTCTTAATGCAGGGCAAATTCTTCAGTGGCAAATGCAGCCTATTGCCTAGTCCTTTTACACTGCAAGTGTTCCCTGTTCCATATTGGGTAATGTTTTACATAAAGAAATATATCTGCCTAAGATGTGGAACCACATCCATTACCAATGCTCCCCATTCACATGTCAGACACTAGTGATTTTATGGACCAGACATTCATCTAGGATAAATCTGTGCCATTATACAGCAGCTCATGTCTGTACACTAAACAGTACAAAAGTAGTCATGATATCAGTAGATGCCCCAGGATGCACAACTCAAAGAAGTGCCTGTAAGATATAGGCAAGGACATTATGCCAGGAGGTGCCAATGACTGCCAAGGAGAGAGTCTGGGGGCACACAGAGAGAGCACCCTTTTTAATTAGTTACTGATATACAGTGAGGTTTAAGACTCATATTTTTTTTCCTAAGGCACCTTTTAAATTTCAGCCCAGACTGTTATTTCTTTTATCACCTAGTATAATATAGCACCAGGTATTATGTTCATAATTTGAACAGGTCTTTTTTTAAAAAAGAAACTCCCTAACCTTTAATTACTGTCCAAAGTATGGAGTGCCGTTTCTTCTCTTCTTTAACTTTCATGTAAAACTAGTCTATGAGATCTTTGGAAAATTATGTCCTGCTTGCTTCAAAACAGGCCCTAAGACTTTCACATTAGCTCAGTATGTTGGGGAATAACTACTTTGCATGTAGTTTGCATTATGCATTACTAATAAATTGTTCTGGTGCTATGAAGTACATTGCACAGAAAAATCTTTTTTCAAACAGACAGTTTCATGAGCTTCAAACGCTTTAATATAAAGAGTTCAACATAATGACATTCCCCCTAGTATACTCAACCAATAGTTATTAAGAAAACCAATTTCATCACAAAGAAATTATCATCCTCTTGCTTTAAAATCTCTCTGTAGTTTCTGAGCTAAATCTTCTACACTAGGAGAAATGAAAAGATTGTTAGATTATACAACTGGCATAATACAAACATTTCAGAATGCCACCCTGCTTGTATTTGCATGACAAGCACATGAGTGAAGTCATGGTTTTTGAATCTCATTTCTGCTCATTCTTCCTACTCCATTTCTGTATTTACTGTCTCAGTAAGTTGTTGGATTTTTCATGTGGCTTTAGAAACTTCCACAGGATCCTGCTGCAAGACATGCATAAAAACCTTTTATATCCAATTATATCCAGTCCTTACAAAGTTATTTATTCTAGCATCTAGTGAAATGTTAAATGAAATGTTAAAAATTCAAGAGAAATCTCATATTGGAGCTTTAATGCTGCATTGCTTTATATAAGAAATGTAAAGTAAATCCACACCTGTAGGGCTTTATTTTTTACACTCTAAGTGTTTTTATAAAAAATGTAGCTTATGTAATATTAATGATTGTGTTTGCTGTAAATTGCTAACACATCGATGCTGGGCAAATGTAATACTTTTAGTTGTGTCTTCCTTATTGATAAAATGCTTTAAACTTTATCACTCAAAGGATATAATAAAAGCAAGAATGTGCCATGAACTTTTGTTATGATGCAGGAATAATCTAAAATCTTTTATGAAGGTTGAATTCCAGGACTTGTCTATGAAGTATCAGTCAGTTTATCCAAGGTGTGAATATAAGGCATGTGTTAAACTATGTTAGACTTTTTCTCAGATAATTTGACTCAGGATGAAATGGTTTGGATTGTTCAGACACAAATTAAATTTGCCTGTTTCCAAGCATTCCCACTGAGAGGTCTAATGCAAGTTGTTCTGTGAGCTTTACATCTAAATCTTTAGCTAATTCTGTTTAACTTTCTTGAGTGTCTCTGCGGAAATAAAGTATTAATGGAATGACATTGATTTGCCTGCTTTTTGATTAAATAAAAAGGTAAAAATAAGGAGGATAAAAATCATTCTCTTCTTTGCTCTCTTATGTGATTTACTGATTTAACAACAGAGAAGAGAGTGGAGTCTCTTTGCTACCAGTATCAGTTTTATGGACTGCAGTGGGACTAGATGATATTTGAAGGTCCCTTCCAACTGAACTATACTGTTCTATTCTAATCTTGTTTTCCAATCTTGTTTTGTTTTGTTTTGCTTGCAAAATGTGTACAGATCCCTTCACTAAATCTATACCTCATTTTCTTTCCTAGGATATGACTTTACAATGGCCACAGCTGCTAGTCATAGTTTTCTGTTTGGGAGCATCAGTAAATAGCTTTGGTCACACCCAGCCTTCAGTCATCTCCTCTCCTCTCTCCCTGATAGCTGATTAGTCCTAGAGACAATTTATTCTTCTCCTTATTTCACTTGCTTTTGTACATTATGGGGATAAGGGCACATCTGAGTACCAAAGCCACCTGCTGCATGGCTCCATTTCAGTACCCCAGTACCCCATATGTTGTAATATGTTATATTACAACATATAACAAGAATTTGCTGAAAGTACTCAGTGGAGAAATAGATTCCTTCACTTGACACATCATACATATACTATTGCTTTAATTTAAATATATATATAGAGAGAGAGAGAATTTCAAATGCATAGCTAGAAAATTTGAACCTTACATTTTGCTGTGTTGCTGTTCTGTCAAGGCACCGGCATAGCACTGACTATGAATATCAATGTATTACCAATTCCCACATGTGTTTAAATGTCTGAAGATACAGAGGAATTTATCTATACTAGGATACATCTTTCTTACTATAATAGAAGCTTAGTACACTGTAGTCACTCACCCTCAGCAACTTTCTAATGAAGGGGTTAGCTATCAGGCAGTCAGGCACTCCCTCACATCAGATTGCCATCAGTGATATTGAAGGAAATTTTCATTTATTCTTCACTAATATTCTCCTGTTTCTTCTTTTATCAGGGACGTCCATAACCCTTTTTTCTCTCTCACTAATTCTTCAAAGTATCAGAACATATTACAGCTTATGCTGACTGTTAACGTAGATTATCAGAAATCTGACATGGTGCTGAATTATGTTATAGAAAAAAAACACTCGATTTCATGTCAACAATGGCTGCAAGACCCAGTATAATCTAAATGACCCCAGAGAATATATGCTGCGCAGCTCTAGAGACCTTAGTCCTGGTAGAAGTGTGGGAGCAATAGGCTTGTTTGGACATGGTGTGGTTTCAACTAAACATTTATTTTAAGAAAAAGCATCTTGGGTTTGTTTTAAGTTCAGATAAAAACATTCACATTGCTGTTTGCATCAGCATAGATTCAGCTGTAATCAAGCAATTCACTGTGTTGACAGTTCTCAGGAAAGGTGAAGATCAGCTGTTTTCACTCTAGGTAGAAGGAAGCCATGAAGAGATCAGTGAAGGTATTTTCTGCCAAAAAATCTTGGCCCTCACATTTTAAAATCATAGAGATGATGTAGGATGCAGTAGCCTTTACCTTCATCAGCTCTCCAGAAGGAAAATAAAAAGTATTTCTCCAGAATTATTAGTTTAAAAAAAATAATTAAATAAATTGGAAGGAGACTTACTAGTTTCATCTCTGTTCAATATCCAGAAATGTAGACAGTTGAAACATGTTGGGCTAGAAGTCAGTATAGAAATATTGTAGAGTAATTTGGTAACCAAACCAGCTAGTTTGGAGGTAATGGAAGTAAACAGAGTTTAATGAAAACATTTCAAACCATCAAAAATTTTTACCTCTCATTTAGTTGCACTACAATTTTATTTTGCATAACGTTAGTTTGAGAGGTAGAGGATCATGCCTATATAAACTCACTGAATGCTTCCTATAAACGTTATTACTTAATTTCCAGAAGCTATTTCTAACATTTTAAAATGAATGCAAGATACATTTGTAAATTTTTTGTTATATTCTAAGTTGCAACAGAATTGCTCAAAACAGCATATACTCCATATTAAAATTTATTCTTAGCAATATCATAATATGTTTATTTGTCACAAATGGCATAAGTAGATGTGAAGTCCATTTGAGACAGGCTTTATTTATTCTGCAGCAGTGACTGATAATATTCAGGGTACTGACAGGATATGTCATTCTGGAATTTATTCTGCCAAGTATTTGATACTTTACTAAATATCATTTGTAGGATAGCACTAATATTAACTGATACTATGTTAAAATTGTACCACTTTAATGCTCATTTAGGTAATTTATTAAAGATAACTGTCACCAGGAAAATAATTATGACTGAAAACAAAAACAAATACAAAAAAAATCTAATTATCACTGTTTACTACACAGTTACATAGAAAGCATTTTAAAAACATTTCAGAACTTTTTAAAATACAGTGTTTATTTTCTAAGCTTTAGTAAAGTGCCTAGGAGTACAACTCTGCAAGAGAATAATCTTATCTAACAATTATTTAAAATTACTTCCTAATTTTGCTAATATTATAAATAAATTGCTCCATACACATCCATACAATGCAATGAGGGCAAATAAGAAACAGGAAATCTTTCCAGTGTTTACATTTCCAGACTTAGGTGGCTGTGTCTTTATCATATTTTAACTTAGTTATTAGAATGTGCAGAAAACAGATTGAGAAAAGAGATCCAAAATAAAAATTGGTAGATATTTCTCTGTAAAATTTGAGATAACTCATTTTTTTAAAGAAAAAACAAACAAACAAAACTAATTATCAGTATTTTTTAGCTTTCTTAGAATTAAAACATTACTTTTTAAAATAGATTTTCGTAACGAAAATTTTACAATGAAACCTCAAAGTGCTTATGTTTTGAAGATGAGAGATGTTCCAAGTTTCCTGACATTCTTTGTTGTGCTTACCTCTTTGTAACACATTTTTGATAAAACTGTTTGGGAATTTGAGGAATATTCATGAATACTTCTGATCATCCAAAAGCATTCTTTCCAGTGTTTAAACTTAGAGAATAAAATATATCAACTAGAAGAGAAAACCACTTCCCCATACTAATCTGAGTTTTGCTCTTTGGTTTCCTCATTCCTTGGGAATTATGACTTGAGCCTGAGGTCAATTCTGCACCCTGGAAAGTCATAATACAAGTCCTCCTCCCAAACTGATAATGTTTAGCATTTGTCTGAACTGAAAACTTTGCAATATTGTTTTGATGAAGACTTTATTTTTTTGAACACTAATCACTTAATGTTTCCATGGCAGCAAAACCATGATTGCATTTTATTTGAAATCCCCATGCCTGGAAAAATAAATCATTCCTACTGAAAGATATCTCACGGCTATCTGTAACTAATTCTACCAGCAGTTTCATCTTTTTTTTTTTTTTTTTCCCCCAGTCTATTGTTACTCAGATATGGTTTTGCAAGCCTCCTGTGCTCTTGAGTCTTGACAGGCCGATAGTCACTTACATGGTAATCAGTGCAAGTTTTGCCAGTACCTCTTGCATACAGGTGCTTACTCTTAGCATCACCATTTATTTTGTTCTAGGGATGTGACATGATCTGGAGTTTACTGGAGTCATTGGACATCTACAGCACATTCAGTGGATTTCTGGTAAGTCACACGCTTTTGTTTGGAATTATTTTGAAAAATAAAAAATGGGTGCTTGAAATCAGAGTAAAAAAAATCAGTGCTTGTATGTTTCAAGATGTTTTATCAACTACGACTGATAAATATAACCATATTTAGCCAAAATACCATCATATAAAATGAAAAGGAGATCTAAAGTACGGAAATCACAGTTAAATTATAAGCAGTGAACTAGTCCTTCACAAGCTACTCAGAAAAGATGTGGTGTTGACATTTAGAAGTGCTGCTCATAATTGCTCTGCTGATTACAAAGGAAACCAGTCAGAAAGATTTTCAGTGGTAAATATGCCATTAAAGCAAAACCAAACATACAGCATTAAATGGGCGATCAATGCAAGACAATTAAATTTAAAATAATTTATCTCCAAGACAGGACAACTTGAAAAACATGTGATTGCAACATGGAGAAGAAAGGAGCCTGAGGTAATTCATATGTCTTTGATGTGAAAATTGATTTGCTGTAGTGTGAATGCAAAAGTAAGATGAAAAAAAAAAAAATCCTCTTGAGCAAGGGTTTGAGATTATAAAGCACTAGCAGAACAAGAACAGTTCTTGAGGCTAAAGCTCTAGGTTATTTAAATGATTAAGCAAATAAAAACTTTTTCCTGTTCAATTTTATACCTCTCCCCTCTTGTATTCATAGAAGTTGCTGAACAGAACTTAAACATCTGGTTCAGAAGACTAAGTACCCATGTAAACAAATTACTACAATCTTTGAGTAAGCCCGGCCCACTCAGGCATTTAGCCACAGGACCTGTATGTTCTCCTGAAAATACTAATAGCTCCATCCATCTTTTTGTTTATCTCTGACTGCAAAATCATAGCAGTTGTTAGGCTTTGTCCCTAAAAATAACAAGAAGCTATGACAGAATTTTTATAGGTTCATTCTTCTTTGCTATCTTTCAGTTATCTTTTAGTTTTGGTATGTAGAAATTGAAAAATGCCTGCAGAAATCAATACCCACATCAGAACCCCACGCTGCTGCCATCAGACAAAGCATGCTGGGGCCCATGTAGTGCCCTTCTACAGGCCTGGAACCCCCACCAAGCACACTTGTGGTGGGAAGACCCACAGCCATGTCCTGGGGATGCCCAGTGACAGATGCCTTCCTGAGATAACCAGCACCCCAGACTGGAACCAGAGCACGGGCTGGGATGTTTTGGGAAGGAGATCCCAATGCTGGGAGCAGAGCCCACATCTGTGAGCATCTTTGGGATATTTTGCATTCAGAATACACGGCCTTCATCCAAGAATATGGACTTGCTCTTCTCCCCTAAGGTCAATTCACCTAATATAGTTTTGTAACTGTCATATTAGGCCATAATGTACCACAGACTGCACTGGCCATTTAACAGTTCAAACATCTATCAAACATCAGGTTAAGAAACCAACTACTGTCTTTGGAATTTTTAGGATTTTTTTCCAATTTCTTCTGGAGTGTTATTCACAGGTCAATCTTATCTGCTAACTTAATAGAGGCAGACTGGAGAGGTGCATAACAAACAAACAAACAAAAAGACAATTTCCAGTGCAAGCAAGCAAACAAACAGAAACCACGGCCAGTGCATGAAAGCTGCAGTCGCAGATCAAAACCCTAAGCCGTTTCCAGAGTCCAAGAAGTGACAATGATATAGTGCATGATATACCTATGGAAAAATAATAATAATAATAAAAAAATAAAGCACCTAATTATTCTTTAATTCCCATCAACAGGAAATGCTTGGCCACATCCTGGGAAGCAGGGCCTCAATACGTGTAGTGGTTGTTTGGGAGAACAGACATCTTCGTAACGACAGCTCCCGTTCTCCTTCTCCTTTTCCACCTTCTTTTGCTGAGTGTGACACAACATGGCATGGAATATCCCTTTGGTGGGTTTAGGTCAGCTGCCCTGGTGATGTCCCCTCCCCATCACTTGCCCGCCCCCAGCCTGCTAGCTCTTGGGGGCATTGGAGGGAGTCTTGGTGCTGTGCCAGCACTGCTCAGCAATAGACAAGACATCAGTGTGATACCACTGCTGTTCTAGCTACACATGCAAAGCACAGCACTGTATGGGCTGCTGCAGGGAAAGTTAACCCCATCCCAAACCCACGTGCCCACCTGTCCTGGGCTGTGGATTACATCTGGACTGAGACACATGCAGAAGTGAGACCAGGACATGGGACAATGGACCTGTGGTAGTCACAGGGGAGGAAGGAACTGAAATAAGGCACAGAGAAAAGCCAACCTCCTATCTGCTTTCAGCAACCCTGGGACATGTCTGGAGGGGAGAGCCTGAGATCTGATGTCAAATGTAGATGGGATGACTAGGTCAGTGATGTGACCAGGTCAGGGACATGACCAGGTTGGTAATGATGCGACCATCTCATCCTCACTACTGCCGTTTGTCATATGCTATATCCTTTTTGTTAACTTTATGGAGATATATTGGAGATGTACACTTCAAACAGTAAATGAAAATAACACACCAGTGAGAACACTGGGCACTGTGGGACCAGCTTTTCTGACCAGCAAGAAAAGCGGTGGGAGACACAAGCCTTTCCTGTGAAACTACTGGGTGGTCCAGCATCTCCGAAGAAAACATTTTATAGACCATAAATTCCCTAGATTTTTTGTCTTGGTGATGTCCTTTTTGTGTCACCTCTCTCAAGAAAGATTCTAGTGTTATAGAGATTCATCAAGGACAGATGAACACAGCCTCAGAGCTTGATAAAAAATCTGAAGAGACCTTCAGGGTTCCTGTAGGGATTCCAAAATAATTACATTATTTTTTCTAATGGAAGACATCTCCCATTTTAGCTAACGTTGTACTGTTTTTCTCTGACTTTTTTTTTTTTTTTTTCCTAGTGAATTTTTTAAAAGAATGTCAGGGCACTGGTAAAAGTATACATAGAGCAAGGGCATTCAACATTAGTGACAAATATCCAGGCTGACACTCCATTATTAACATTTGCCTTTTTGTTCCCTGCTTACTGCTGTCATGAGTAACGAGGTAATGATGGAGGGATTTCAACCCTGACTGAGTCTATTTGTCCTTCAAGTGTGATTTAGTTGACAAAAAAAAAAAAAAAAAAAGAGTCAGAAAGTAAATATTTCTTAAAGAATTAATGTAGAAAGTACTTTAAAATAAAAATGGCAGCTTCTATTTTATTTCTAAATGTTAACAAGGCACAAGTAATGAATCTGAAAAGGCTAATCAGGACTTTTGCTTCTGCTAAATGTAGTTATCTGAAAAATTATGGACCAGTTTTCACTCTAGGTTTCACATTTCTGGAAACTGCATTCCAAAAATGAACTAGTTTGAAAGAAAACCATAGCAGCATTGACTTTCCTACATAGCAAGTTCAGTCAATCTCTTGAACTTCTTGTTAAGTCTTAGTGAGAGCAAGTTGTGATCGCTTATCTCTTAAGTAGATTATATATTTCAAAGGAAGCCATTATTTGAGATAAAAGGGTTGCTGCTGTTAAAATTCATAAAATTCATAAAAGAAGAAAATACATTTTTTTTCTAAGATCTTCAGCTACATAAATTGATACTTGAGCAGCACAAACCAATTGACTCATATCTAGATTTAATACACATTGATACATCCAGTATTTCCCTACTCTGCTCTCATTGCTTTTCTCCTCCACACTTCCACCCATTTCTCAGTTTTCTGAGAGCCCTCTGAGACCTGAGGTTATAGGCATAAACTCTGAAACATGAAAATGGAATTGAATGTTATGTGCTTGTATTCAACAATATAATATATTTTCCATGTTTTAAGCAATAACTGGGGATTAAAAGTGTGAAAATGTAAAGCTGAATACCTTTGCCTTTAAAATAAACATAGAGATAGTCGGCTGTGATCTGGAAAAGCTATTTTTTGAACAAGGGCCTTATGGAGAAACGTCTTCTATCTGCTAAATTTGAGAGAGGCAGTGGATAAGCTTCCCTGGATGGTAATTTATAACAGTTTTTATCTGGGTTCAGTAAATGTTTAAATGTTCACCTTTGTTCTTCAGAAAATTTAAATGAAAACTGTCAAAAATAGAAAGGTCATGAGTGTCTTGCTGAGGTTTTACCCTACAGTTCAGATAAAAGTCACCATATCTTTGCCACAGTCTAAACTCTTGAGTTCATAGTCCCCTGCCACATACAGCTGTGCACTGTCAGTTCTCAGCTAACTAGCAAGGTTATTTACTGAATGCTACAATTTGTACACTTGAAGTGACTGAAATTTCCCATAATTTCTTCATTTAACTATGCAAGGGCTTTACAGTTTTTGGAGTTGTTTTTCTTTCACCAGGTTAGGTCAAACTAGGCAAGTATATTGGGAAAGGAAAACACATTTGCAGAAGTATTTCTGTAGAGACAGGGGAGTAAAACTGAGTATAAACAACCATCCACATAAAATAAATAAATAAATAAATGAAAATCTCCCAGGATATGCCTTGGCTGAAGGGATTAAAGGCTGGCAGATGTTGTGCTATACATTTGGGTGCATCTGCCCTGTTTGGCAGAGTCCTCCTCCATCTGAGAGAAAAGAAAACCTCTAGAAAGATGCCATCCTGTAGTCAGAGGTGTGGGAGCACACTGGGACCATGCTCCTCACCCACCAATGGCAGCAGAAACCACTCACCCTGGCGTGGTCTGAGACCGCTTTTAGGGACCTCTGTTAGTCAGGATTTCAGGGAATTCTTAGATAGGATTTCAGGATTAGAAAGGATTTTAGGATTTTAGGGAACTCTGCAGATAGGATTTCAATTAAGAGAGCTGGTAGAGGAATTTATATATGAATGTACAGTTTTTTGTTTTGTTTGTTTGTTTGTTTGTTTTTACATTTGCTGGCAAATGTGTAGCTCAGGTAAAGAGTCCATATAAGGAGCCAACTTCTAGTTCAGATGCTGATAGATTTAATTGGACAACAGTGCAGCAAACAGTTTGAGCTTATCAGATGAAATATGGGGAAGAAAAATTTGATTGTAATAGAAAATTAAATTTTCCTGTTAATTGCTTTTAAACTATTGTATTCCTACTGGAGCAAGCAATTTAACTGCATAACTCCTGTCCTTTTTAGAGACAATTAATACAGTAGTGAAAATAAGCTGTTCAGACATATTTACAGTTATAGCAGAAATTAGTGAAATTCTGAGTGTGCCAGCCTGAGATGCAGAAAATGGTTGGTGGTGCTTTATTTAAATCTTTCTCTCAGTAGATTTTCCAATATTTTAGATAAAACCAGTGCACAAAGTAAGGAAATATCAGAGGAACCCTGTGAAATCTCTTATGTGCCCACAGTTACACACACACGGAGACAATTGACATGCAGGATGTTTTAACCATTGAAAAAATTGATGTATTAAATACATAATGTGGGGAAGCTCATTGCAGGGTGAGAAGCTTTGAACTGTCATAAAAACATTTACTTGTAAGCGTCATATATGCCTAAAATGAGTTTTGGACTTCCAAACCATTCCTATATTCTTGTGTGCTTTTATAAGAGGTCTGTTTGTATTCTCAGAAATCATACATTAAGAACAGGATGCAAGTCAAAAGCACCCAGTTACATCATTTGCCACTTTGTTCTTTAGCTGAAGAGATTAGAAAGCTTTCTGTAAATATGTTAATATGCAGGTCACTGTCTTTTACAAATTCCTTCTCTATCAAGAATCTGTAAAGTTCCTCTGCTTGCATGTTGATATCTATGTCTTGAAAGATCTTTTAACACTAACACTATTACAAGAAAACAATTCATCTTCCAGACCTGGTTTTGCTTTACTTTGCCACTGCAAATTGTGGAGATCACACATGCATGTGGTTTGTCTGCTGAGACGACCATTCACTAGAGTACTGCTAAGCCTACCAAGCTGCAGAAAAAGCACTTCTCGTCACAAAAATCATGAACTCCATTGACTTTGTTTTACTGGAAGATTGTTAAACACCTGCTGCATTTGGAGGTGAAATTACTGCATCTGAGTAATCATACTTCAGTAAGAATAAACATCTCATACCAGTTAGGTGTTTGCATGTCACGCTGCAGATACTCGCTGACTGATAACCATAGCTAAATGACATCAACAATTCTTGCATGACCACAAACCAGAAAAATAGATACAGGCTATGCTGTGCCAGTGAATTTATAAGTGGACCTTTATTTAATTTCTTGAGAAAACTTCCATGAAAAATCCATGTCAAGGCATTCAACTGAGCAATCTACACTGCTATGGCGTATGTGGCTCATAGACACTAAAGAGGTAAAGAAAAAAAAATCCTGAAGAAAACAGTTCTGTCTTTGAGGAGGTCTTCATGAATAATAATAAACTCCTAAATGGTAGGATCCGATGGTCATAACAGTTTTTAAATAGTTTGACATCAAAAGGAAACCAACACAGTGGATTATGAACAAACTCACAGGCCTGTGAAATCTAGTGGGAGTAGGGACTTTATTTGTTGTTGTTTGGCTGTTTGCTTGTTTGTTTTCTGAAGATTTGGTCCAATTTGCTTTCATTTCACAGGGAGGGAGGAAGAAAGGGTGATTTCTAAGACAGAGGATGTTTGTGTGAAAGTGCTTGTAAAACAGAGGTATTCACTGGGCCTGCTGAACACAGGCTGTAACACACTCACCTGACCCACGTCACTGCACATGCTGTGCAAAGTTGTATGCGTACTCTGTTGTCTCTCCATTACTGTTTAACAGTGATGGCCCTCCAGATCCTTGACAACCCAGGGAAGGTAAATTCCTGAATCTCAGAAGGAAAAAAAAAAAAAAAAAAAAAAAAAAAAGAGAGAGACTAGGAGTGACACCAACTAATATTTGGAGGTATGGGGTAAAATACTGGGAAGAACTATAGACTTGTGGTTTTATTCAGCTGGGCAGCCAAACTCCACCACAACCGCTCTCACTTCCCCTCCTCAAAGGGAAACAAAAATATGGGGACAAAATATGATGGAAAGGGCTTAAATGTTGAGATAACGACAGGGAGATCACTCACCAGTTATCATCATGAGCAAAACAGACTCAGCATAGGGAAATTAATATCATTTATTGCCATTTACTAACAGGAGAGAGCAATGAGAAACTCAAACTAAAGACACCTTCCTCCCATCCACCCTCTTCTCCCTCTTCCCTCTGAGCAGCACAGCGGAACAAGGAATGGGGGCTGCGGTCAGTCCCTGATGCTTCGTCTCCACCACTCCCTCATGGTCCCTCTCTGCCCCTGCTCCCCGTGGGGTTCTTCCCCAACTGAGCCTGCGGGGGCTGCCCACAGGCAGCAGCTCTTCAAGAACTGCTCCCACACGGCTCCGTACCACGGGGTCCATCCCCCAGGAGCAAACTACTCCAGCACGGGTCCCCCATGGGCGGCAACTCCCCCCAGACCCCCTGCTCCTGCGTGGGCTCCTCTCCATGGGCTGCAGCTCCGGCCCGGGGCCTGCTCCTGCGGGGGCTCTCCATGGGTCTCAGCCTCCTCCAGGCCACCTCCACCTGCTCCACCGGGGGCTCCTCCACGGGCTGCAGCGTGGAGATCTGCTCCGTGTGGGACCCATGGGCTGCAGGGGGACAGCCTGCTCCACCAGGGGCCTCTCCACAGGCCACAGAGGACCTGCTGCTGTGTCCCTGGAGCACCTCCTGCCCTCTTGCTGCACTGACCTGGGGGGCTGCAGGGATGGTTCTCATCCCTCTCTCCCAGCTGATGTTGCACAGCAGGTTTTTTTTCCCCGTTCTTAACTGTCCTCTCACAGGGGTGCAAACAACATCACTTCTTGGCTCAGCTCTGGCCAGCAACAGGTCCCTTTGGAGCAGGCTGGAACTGGCCCTTATCTAACATGGAGCAGCTGCTGGATACTTCTCACAGAGGACACCCCTGCAGCCCCTGGTACTAAAAACCTGCCACCTAAACCCAATACAACTTTTCTTCCCTCTTAAAGACATGCCATCTCTACTAGGGTATGTGCAACATGCTTTAAGTTAAAAATTGTGAATCTTCTTAGAAGCTGCAGGCAGGAATGTGTAGGGAAAGGCACAGAGTGAAAAGGAAGGTAAGAGGGAAAGGCAAAGTGTGTTAGATGAAAGAGGCTGGAAGAAAAGTATACAAACTGAAACTTGGGCTCAAAAGAGCATGTCTTTTATAAAATCCTTAGCCATTGTCACAGCTGGAAAGGATTTGTACTGATTTAACCAAGATCTGGTCCTTTTCATATTTTTCAAACTTTTTCCAAAAAATGACTTTTTTTTTTTTTTTTTTTTAAGTATGTGCAATAGCAATATGATTCATTTTGGTTATTTGCCTTTTATAATTGCTGGGTTTGCTAAAAATAAAAGGGGGGTGGGGGGTGGCAGGGGGGAAAGGATTAAGTACTTGTGGAAAAGACCAGCAGACAAAAAAAACAACAGCAGTTTAAATGCTCCGTATAAACCTTTGAACTGTAGCAGGTTAATTTGTACCGTATGTACAGGGCATTTTTCCTCTGCCTCACAGCTTCTGTAGGTGTAGACTTGTGTAGAAAGGGCATCAGCCCCTCCTGTTGTGCTCCAGTAGTGCTCTACAGAGGTGAAAGCAGGACTGAAAAGAAATAGAGAATTTAAGAAACTGCCTGGCTTGCTGAGATTCTTTGGGGCAGTTTTCTCATCCATCTTCCCCCCATGCAAATGGGTAGGGAAGAACTCTCCTCAGAAAACATCAATTCAAATGAACACAAAGAGCAAAAGTTGATAGGAAAATCGTCTGTCCAGAAGGTCCACCATCTGCAAAGCATTAGGCCAAGCTTAGCAGTATGAAGTGAAAAGCATTGAGGATTGGACCAGATGATCTCCAGAAATCTTCTTTGACCCCAACCATTCTGTGATTTGGTGATTCTGTGAAAAGAAAGCTCTCTAAACAGATTCCAGGGAAACAAGTGTCAGAGAAAAAAAATAATTATTTCAATTAAAGGATTTTGTTTCTGCAGTATCACGTGCCAAGCATGAGTGAATTTGGACTGGTATTGGGAGGCTCAAATCACCACAGCAGTGAAGGATCTGGAGCAGCTTTTTAATTGGACAAGTGGCAAGGAACCTTATTTGTTTCAAGATAGAGCTCAGTAAATGTAATAACACCTTTTGAATAGTTAAACTGACTGAATAAAGTCTTTGCTAACAGGTCTTTGTCATGCTGCCAAAACAAATAATTACTGTATATAATTAATTCCATGCTTCAGTGCTCTGCTGCTCATCTTCAGAGCTCAGGAAGGCTTTCTTCTGCCTTTATGAATAGCAAAGCCCCTCAGTTTTAGTTAAACAGAGGGGATAGACTGCAGTGGGGGCCAGCCAGTGGTGCTGGAAAAGTAGGATTTTGGCTCCTGCTTCTTGTTTGAGGTTAAACCGGTGAGCAGAGATGGAGACTGGCAGGGTTGCCTGAGGGAAATCCCTGGGTTTCACACTTCCCTGTGGAACAAATCTGTACTTCTTAGGGCCAGCTGGGCATTTTATCTGACAAATTCATCGGACATTATAAATATCCTCTGTCTTCTGCTGTCCTTCCTTGGTACACTTAAGATGTGTTGGTTCTGGCCTGTTGCACTAAAGATCTTACAATTTTGACAAGCTACAGCAAGGCATTCTGTGGTCTGCGATTCCCAGAGGCCAGACTCCCTGTACTGTACAACCTGCTGTACTAACACACCAGAGAGCCTTGGCTCTTGCTGCACTGCCTGGCTTCTGTGCTCGTCTGCAGCACGTCTGCACTCCTGTTTGGTGGAGTACTATCCCAGGCAGCTTCAGCCTGGCTGACTTTCAGGGTGTTTCTTGTACAGTAATGGCTGTGCTGAACTCAGGGTAAGCTGCAAAACCTGCCACAGGAGTATGTGGTTAAATTGTTTAGATTGAGCTCTGTTGTGCACAGTTTTCACACAGCGCCAGAAATCACCAAGGGCCTGGGGGAATATCACTAAAAGCTTGACTTTTTTTTTTTTTTTTTTTCTTTTTTTTTTTTTTTTTCTGCAGACATCTGCTTCTGTCCTCTGCTCTGCTGGTTGCAGTCACTGCAATATCACCTAAACTGTTCTGGGCTTTGCAGGGTCTAGGATCTTCGTGCATCCTGTGGTGATGGATCTACTTCTTTAGCAAAAATCAGTGGCTTTAACTCACATTTCATCTTAAACACTGTTTTCTGTCTTAACCCTGGAATCTAATATCTCATCCATACTCTGTCATTTATTGCTTTCCCTTAGGAAGCGGTTTAGCAGCAAAAGAAGTATGAGACTTCCTCTTCATTTGGAGTGCCTAGTTTCTCTTCTACCAAAGCCTGCCATGCTATTGCAACTCCACCAATATATTTGGGGAAGCAGCATATTTTGACTTCACGTTGTATTTTGCCTGAAAATGCACCTTTGAGCCCTAGGAAGCTCTTATCAAGCTTATGCTCAAAACCCAAATGAATGGGAGAAGTCTGTACCTCCAACCATATGGGGATGGGGCTGGGTTTAAAAGCTGGGGTAGGGACTCCATCCTGTAAAATAGAGAATTTGAGCTTCCACTTTCATGGAATTCAGGGGTCCACCAGGAACACTGCACACCTCATTCAACCTACGTGGGTGCTTTGTTTCCTTTCTCTTGGCTCCTGTCTCTAGCTCATAAGCCTAGGTACTTCCTAGCTGCATGCTTTCCATCTGAGAAGCTTATTGGCATGGAGCAAAAATTAACATGACAGAAAGCAGTGAACTCTCATTAGAATTAGTATTAACTAATGCAGTACTAAAGATTTTATCACAATGTTACATCCAAACACCATACAATAATTAAAAATAACATTGATCATGGCCTAAAGGGCAATATATTAAAAAAAAATTTGATTTGGAGACTAATAGAAAGCAACTCTGCAAGCAGTCTGATTAACTGTGGCACTATTCAATGCAAATAACAGCAGAGTCTGATACTAAATGACAGTCCAGGAATGTAACTGCCTGCAGTATAACACATATCATTCTGACTATACTATTATTTCTTTAAAACTTGTCAGACCTTAACATTTGTGCTTTCCTTGAAACATAACTCTTCTGTCATCAAGTTCTGATGACTCATTCTTCAAGCTATTCTAATGATTCACAATAGCCAAGTATTCTCTCAAATTAAGGGTACAAATAAATAGCTTTGATTTTGGAGCACACTTTTCTAACCTTTTCCTAGACAAAGTGACAAAGTTTGCTCTCTATGTTACTGGGCTCTGTTCCTGAGAGCAATTAGAGAATTTGTACAGAGAAGCAAACATTGGTCTGAGAAAAGTACACGCTGATATACATACTGATGGATCAAACGTTTTTTTTTTTTTTTTTTTTTTTTTTTGAACAGAGCCATCAGAGACTATTAGACAACTAAGGATCTTCAGATTTTATGTGTATAAATATTTCTAAAGTGTCATAGCCGTCAAAGTTGTAGACCATCGCTTGAATTGATTATTTCTATGGAAAACAGCTGGGTAGAAGGCTGGTTTTAAATAATGGTTTATGTATTAAATATCTCTAATTGTGATTCCTGAATTCTAAGAAAGCTATGCCATGTGATATGTCAAGCATTTAAAAGCTTGAAAAATGCATATTACCAACAGTTTTCATGATAACTGTATTGCTCTGTGAGTTCTTTGATTTCATGGACATGAATTTGATTTCAGTAGCACATTGCCATTGAAAAAGGTGCTTGTATTTTTCTAGGACTGGCAAAAATGTAACTCCTGTGGCTCTATAAACTTAGCTTTTGGGGCTTTATAACAGTTTTCCTGTTAGGTGAATTTTATTTAACCTAACCTTTGGGACACACTGTAATATGGAAAGGAAATCTGAAGGACGAGACTGTGGCTTTTGCATATATATTTTTTTCTGTTATATGTTTGTACTCTTTCTTCTTTCTCCTCCTCCCAAAACATGCCACTTGAAAAAGAGAAAAAGAACTGTATTTTTCACTAACGCTACTTCAAGTGGTACTAATAGCATAAAGGCATTTATCTGCATCAAATGGATTTAAATATAATTTGATTTCATTCAAATGCCCAGAGAGTGAGAAGTGATGTTTAAAAAGGATGAGACTATTTTTCCTGGGACATTTTAACGCAGCTTCTCATTCTTTTTACATGTGGCTAGTGGTAAGCAGAGCTCCATAAAAGCTGATTTTTAACCATATGCTTTTTTTTTTTTTTTTTTTTTTTTTTTTTTTTCAAATGCTACCTGTTTTTTTTAGGCCTTCATCCTGGGCCTGAGAGCAGATAATTTCCTTTAAGCCTTTCTCAGAGCATTTGCTACCACTGTGGTTAGCAAATTCTCCTTTGAAAGGCTGCAAGGAAATACTGTGCAGTACAATCTTGTAATCCAAATGTGGAGCCAGACAAGGTGTTTGTGTCAGACAGCTACCTGGAATTAAAGTCCTACTAAGACTCCTGTCCTTGAAAGAACTTGCTAATACATAAAGCCATTTACGAAGAAAAAGCACTTCTTATCTTGGAGGGTATCGTAACATTCTCAGAGAAACACCACACAGCTCAACTTAATCTAAAACTCTCCTATCCTGAACATGTTTTTTGCTCTTTGTGGGTTTTTAGCCCTGTCAGGTGCAGAGACACAGCGTGGTCTCTGCCTTTCTGAAATTCCATGTGAACATTGGCCTCCTGGTGTGCTGGGGCTTCCACTTTAATGAGATGCAAGGCAAAGATGCATGAGATTAGCCTGACATCTTTTCACATGTGCTGAACAGGTGATTAGATAACGTGATTAGAGTTCTCTTTCTTATAAAAGGCCTTATGGCAGTGTGGAAGAGTTAAATTTCTGAGTGCAGTAACACTCAAGTTGGATTAAAAATTGCTGGGGAGCTTTTTTCTTTCTGATACTTCCTCCGTATGTGGGTAAAAGCCTCTCCCTATGGGCCACATTTGTATCTCAACTCTACATCTTTTTTTCCAGTGCTTCTTTCCTGCCAGAGTAAAATATTGCCTAGCCTTTCTGTCTCACCCTAGTCAAATTTAGACAGTTCCTAAATGCTGCCTTCAGGGTTTATAAAAATATATGCAATACTATTGAGAAAGGTGATGTAATTATATGGGAGGAAGAGAAAGTTGGATGCTATGATTGGATATGAATATTGCAATAGGGGATATCGCAGTGCTGAAAACGAAATAGACAGACAGTATTTAATGTTACTGCAGAAACTTTTTAAAATCAAAGTTATTATTATTTTTTTTTCCTTCTGGAAGAAAAACAATATAAATAAACAAATCTCAAGTACAGGCACTTTCAGCAATAGCTTTTCTTGTAGCAGCAATTTACCCCCCTAACACTTCTTGAAATGGTCCCTGTTTTTCAGGGTGCCTGTTAGTCCCAGCTGTCAGAGTACCTAAATCCTGGACAAACTGCCTCTGAGCAAGTAACCATCAGTCGCAGTGGAGGCTAATGCATCTCGAATGCAGCCGGCCACCTATGGAGACCACATGCAGTCTGACATCAGGAGCATGCCAGCTCCCTCTCTGTCAGGGTTGCCAAAGTTGGCAGTTTGGACTCCAACAGGAGCTGGAGCAGGCAGGCAATTTTTCAGAAAAAGAAGAATTCATCCTGGATGTAATGAAAGAGAGTGATCAGTGAAGTCAGTGAAGACTTCCCTCATTAGACTTTCCTACTGAGAGATGTTAGTAGTGAAAGTGGCTCAATCTATGACTAGCTGTACTTGAACTTAGGATGAAATATATTGAGCATTTGAAGAAAAGTACAAAAATATAAAAATACAGTACTAGTAGAGTATTCAGGAGATACTCATTACTTAACTCGGGCAACCCAGTCAGTTGTGGAGATTCAGTCTGACATTAAAGGTCCCACATTGATACTGAGCCAGAGAAAAGTCTGTAACATAAATCTCACGGGGAGGTTTCTTCACAGACTCTTGAAAAACCAATCTCATTACTGATTAATTATTAGGCACATGCAGCTCTGATAATCATCACTACTGTGTGCAGGCTTTCTTTATGAGTCTGAGGTCATTCTGAAAATATACCTGGTGAATTCAGGTCTGTAGGTGGAGAATAAATTAAACGATGTCGCTGTAGTCACTGAAAAAATTTAACTCCTGTTTTATTTCTGAAAAAATGCAGCATCATAAAAGCTCACAAAATAAGAGTGAGCATAGATGCCCAGTTGTAGGGAAAACACTTTACAAACAGATAGTTGTACCGACAGAGAGCTTTTCAGCACACCAGATTAGCATTTCCCCTCCTTCATCACGGGGGCTTCTGTTGTCAGAAAACACAGACAGCAAAGGCTTCTGCTTTTGCTGAAATTACAGCACACTTTCATTTCCATTCCCTCTCCCTCTAAGTGCTGAACAGATCTGACAGACAACATGGACCTTATGTTTATTACTGCAGTTACACACTGTAAAAGATCTTGCACATGGCTGAGAAATGCATTTCATCTATTTCCTACTGGATGAACACTGAGCCCTAACCATGTAATTTTTTCTCCTTAGAAAAAGAAAGCAGACACAGGCAACTTCCAGGTGGGTGAGATTCAAAAACCACAGTGAATCTTAGAATTGATATAAATGTAGACAAATGTTTAATTAAAGTTATCTTTACCCAGTAACTCCTCATTACTCACTCCAGCCTTGGGATAGTTGTGGCAAACTGTCATCTCCTGATGCTATTTCCAGTAAGTGAAAGGCATGACTCCATAAACCTGCTAAAATACAACAAAAGAAAAACTGTAAGTTCATCATCATATATTTTTAGAGAAATAGGAACAGGTTTTATATTTCTTTAGAGAACCATTAAGAAATAAATGCCTCTTTCATTGGCAGAGTTCATAATGAATCACTTTGCACACACAGATTTCAAACCTGAGTCGTGTTATTAAGTCCTACTTACTAGCACCTGTAGGGTGCAGAAATTTTCAGACAAACACTGAATCCTTCATAAAATAGTTACTGTAGTTTGGTACTTTAGCCTACAGTATTTTTGAAACAGATCTGTAGGCCAGTCTCTGTGTAATAACAAATCTACACCCTATCATTTCAAAATCTGTATTGTCTCCCTCCTGCTATGTTTAGATTAGCGAGACCCCCCTTTTTTTTTTTTTTTTTTTTTTTTATTTTTATTTAGGGTCTGTAAACTGACATTGGCAGATGGTATCCAGGCTGCCCTTCTCAAGCTGTCAGATATTTGAACCACATTTATGGCTTCCTATTTTGCAGCCTGCCTAACCATAAGGCAAGGGGTTTTGTGAAGGGCTGTGTTTTCCAGACCTGACCTTCCCAAACGAGGAACACTGTGAGGCTCATCTTTCTCTCCTGTTCATTACATCCAGCTTGTACATTTGTTAACATTTCTTTTGAAGGATATTTTATTGACTACTAGGTTTCCATGTTTCCATGACACTTCCCAGGAGATGTTACTTACACTTTAGACTGTTTTTCTACTGACAGCAGCTAATTTCCTATGTCTTTCACAAAAGTTTCTCCCATATTTACCCCCATTCAATTTAGATGTTCATAAAAGCTTTGATAAGTAACAAATTCCACTAAATGACTTGTGTCACCATTAATGTAGATGCTCTTTAGAAGAGGTGCTGATTCCTAAAGCACATTGCAGTCGCATTGCAAACTCCAGAATAGTTTCTGAATTCACACTTTGACATAACCCATGTGGTGGACATTTAAGTGGACAATGAAGACTCTAATCTTGGAATGATCTTAGGAACTGGAACTGTTGAAACGTGAAGAGATTTGTTTTGGCCTTTTTTCTGCTTTTTCAAAGATTATATAAAACATGCACACAGAAGGAAAAGACATCTGCTTCTGAAGTACAGCTTTTCTGCTGTGAAATGTGAGAGTTTATAGGAGAACAAGCAGAGTCTGCATGTGATTTAAGTGAGGGAAGCCAGGGACCTTCACCTTCACCAGTACTCCCAGGTGTGCTCACTTCAAGCAGGTTTTTAAAAGGCTTAAAAGGCTTCGAACAAGCCAAAACAAAAGACCTGACAGCTCCCAAGTTCACTACAGTGGGGCTTCTGGTCTTGTAGTACTTCTAATGGGAAACATTTGTGCTACTAAGAACTTCAGCTTGTCCCTTCTCATCCAGACCCCATCCCACCTCTGTGGAATATCCCCCCAACATCTACCATTTTTAATGATGTTTCTGTCCCCATTTAATTTGCGCCCTTCTTTGATGTGCCTTATGTTCATACTTGATCCTGTGTTCATTTATCCAGTGTGCTAATACCAAGCAAATCCCTCATGGATATGCTCCTTTAAATTTCTACAGTTGTTTCCTAAAACCTCACAGATGTTATCAGCATAGGGCCAGTCTCACGAGTTACCAGCTCCACTTTCATCTGGTTTCCACCTTGGGCTCTAACAGCTGAACCTTCCCTTTAATGTGTGTTTTGCCCAAGCCTTGCCCTTGCAGGGGCAGGAACTGGAAAACCAAGCAGACTACAGCACAGCATTTCAATATCAGAAGGGAAAAATAAATAACAACAACACAATAGCACTTCTCCTCTTTGCTGCATTTCTGGCACTTTGAATGAATATTTAAGTGAGCTTCATGAGGAAGCATGTATTTGTCTGCATGAACCACTTACTGCCTCATATCCTCTTCCATCATGAAAAATACCCTCTGAGTCCTCTAAACCCTTTTAGACAGAAAAATAAATATGTCTTTAGACTAAAGTTTTACATGAAGACTAGTACAGTTTGATATTTCAGTGTTGCAGAGTTGCAAGCAGCATCAACAGGCCAGTCAAGAATGAAGTTTCACAGGAATGTTTCTTCTCTTTGCTTTCTTTCCTTTCCTTCTCTGTCGCATGACTGTTTCAACATGAGAACATAGAAAATTACATTATTTTTTGAATAAAAGGTTATGAAGCTTTTTTAGTTCACATTGTTTCTTTTTTAAGTTACCACGTAAGTACACCAAAGCATAAATAATTGCTAAGCCAAGAGCTATTAGTTAACATCAGCTTGCATAATGAATAAAGGCTAATATGAAAAGTGAAAGGAGCCAAGTGACAAGTTGTAAATCTGGTTCTGACGTAAAAAGAGGTACAGTAAAAGCATGTGCGTAATGCACACGTTGCTTTCCACGCAATACTGATGTATCCCTTTTCTATTAATGTACTCATTATTACCAGCAGTTTAACACTTTTACAGCTGGGATATTTCAGACTACAGATGTTGAGAATTTGTTTTCCTCTTCACAGAAAATTCCACATGGATTTTACATCAGAGTACAACAGTTCTGATCAGGTATCAAATTATGCTGGCTATTTAATCTAAGGCCAGAAATATGTTCTACCAAAAAGAACGCAGCTTAAAAGCAAATAGATTCAGAGATATCAGCATACACTGAATCATTAGAATATATAGTGTATATAACTTTTTGAGACCACGTACCTTTCCAAATAGACTAAACACAGTTTGTTTTATGATTAGAAACTCAATGGACTTGCAGGTGGATTTGCCTCTCATTCTGGGAAATAAAAGTAAAGGAACTTTGCATTGAATTTCCTCAAATATTTGTTCAAATGATTCAGCAAGATTGCTTAATTATCTTTTCACTCTCATGATACATCTTTTTAACAGCATCATCTTAGTCTTTATTAATATTATTCTTTGATAGTATTAGATAATATTAACTATGGCAATGAGATAATATATGTGCAGTTACAAAAGTTAGATTGGTTACTGTTTGAGATCCTCATGCCATGGGCTGGGGAAACCCCAGAGCATGGGACATGGTGACACTTGTGCTCTTGTTAGGCTTTAACTGAGCAGCTTTTTCCTTGGATGGACTGTGTAAAGTCTTCTGCTGCACATCCCACCATGTCTTACATGATATCTGCTGACAGTGTGCTGACATATATTGAGCCTGTTCCTTGTTAGCAGCGCACAGGAAGGCTGTATAGGATCGATCAGTAGGCAGCCTGAGCTATGATGTGTTCTTCACAGCAGTGTTCGCAGGGAGCACAGCTCACAGGTAACACAGGTAGCATGTCTGCACTCATCACCTGGTCTGCATTTATCTGGACCACATCTAAAGTGTCTGATGATGAAACATTAATAAAAGGAGCAGTGGTTTCCACAGGCATGTTTTAAATGTAGTAATGTAGAAAATTAAATGTAGAGGTATTTTCCCTCCTTTACAAGATCATAAATATCTTAAATCTTAACTAAGGCATTCTGTAAGACTGGTTAACAAATATATGTATTTATATTGACTGAGTGAAGTGTGTGACTGAATAGTGTATAATTATGCTCTTGAGGACTATTTCCTGATAAATTCAAATTTTCAAGAACAGGAGACTGAATCCAGAACAGAAAGAAGTCAATGTTTAGGTAGGGGTGGGGGACATAATCCTCAGTTTAGCTAGAGAGTTAAGTTTCATTTAAAATATATAGATATATTTTTCTGAATTTCCTGAACAGTAATTTTTCATGGAAGTTTAATTAAAAGCAAGAAACCTGACATCTGTGCTGCAGCCAGGAGCTGTGGCAGATGATGTGGCAGGTAAGCTAAAAAGCAATTGCTCCCTGGTTTTTAATGACATTTGATGAGCTATTTCACAGGTTGATGCTAGTATCACAGAAAATTAAGATTTGAAGGTTTTGCAGTAGGGTGGAACCAACCCATCTTTCCCTCTCTCCTGGCACTTCCCAGGCTCCTGGCAGAAGCCTGTCCTCATGGCCTCCCATCAAAGGCCTTCCCCCATCTCATCCAGCTCTCCCTCTGCCAGCTGAAAAAAAAAGGGCAGTACGAAATGTCAACAATTCCTAAAGAAATGGTTCATTACTTCATCTTTCTAGCATTATGTTTGCATTAAACTTTTGGAGACCGAATAGGATTTTCCATTTTTGGGTATACTGCAACACACTCATTATCACTTCTGCTTTGGCCATGTAGTTAAGGTTCTAGTATATTAGATATAGCTCGTACAAATGAACATTTATGGTATCCTTTAATTTTCTGAGGATTGTATTACTGAGCAGTAACTTGAAAAAAATAAAAGTCCTTTTCTACTAAAAAGCCAGCTGTAAAATCCCAGTTCTCAAATATACAGTTCTGAATTTTTAATTTTGCAGAACATAATCTTATCCAAGCACTAAATGCATTATTGATACTATTGTACAAAATCTAAAGAATTAGCCACCTAAAAGGAGATGGGAAAATAACATTTACTTCTAATGTGTTTCTGAAAAATGCTCACACAGAGGTGCGTGTATTTTAAATGATCGTTTTGTTTATTTCTGCCCATTCTAAAAAGAAATTACTGTGTGATCACAGAAGGGAAAACAGTGTCTCCAGATCGCACACTCTGCTTCTCTTGATGCAATAGAAAAAAAAGCAAAACCCTTTGTCTTGAAAAAATGTATATGAGTGCTCACATCAATGAACACCTTTTTCTAAACATGTGAAGAGACACAGAAAATCCAATGAAATAACATGTCCTAATCTGCATTCAGAAAATTGACATTCAGTGGCAGGCAGTGTTTGTTCCTTACCTTATTTGTTCCTCACTGCTATTGTAGGTGGCAGTATTTTGCTATAAACTAATGAGATTTATTCTCAGCTAGACGGATTCACTGTTGAACCCCAGCAAGACCTGAACATAGCCCCTCTGGGAATTTGATCTGGATAAATTTCTTATGAAGAGACAAAGGCTCTCACCTGGATGTAAGAGCATCTGAAGAACTAGAGAGAGGCAGAGAAAGCACATCGAAGGTATCATTCCCTTTCCACAACTTCTTTATGTTGGGAATATTTCTTATATTCAGAAGGGAGAATGTATTTTGAGTCATGTAAAGCAGATTGACCTGAAGGAATACAATTCCACGTCCAAAAACTCATGCAGGGATGCTTAAAATGATTCCAAAACAGATTGCCTTCTGTGCAAGTAATGCCCATTATTGCCCATGCAGATGTTGTGGCATGAAGGGACACCTGTTCAGTTTCAGAGAATCTGTTCAGAAAGAAGATCAGCTAGACTTGTCACTGCATTTTGGGAGGTTAAATGGTCACACCTTCATGTAAGAGCTTATCTCACTCTTCAATGGTACAAGATGGAGTCAAGGGCTGAAGCCCTGCTGCGTGTAACCTTTTTAGACAAGCAGTGCCTGCTCAGTTTTCCAGAGGAGGTATGGCTGCAATGACAAGGAAATTGATGTGCAGAGACAATAATCTCATTTAAGGCATCTTTCCCAGACCTTTTTGAAAGTACTCCACATATCCCCAGCATCCTGCAGTGCACAGGTTGAAAAAAAATCTGTTCTGGATCTCTCACTCTTCTTGCTGGAGTGTCCTCCTGTTTCCCAGCAGATAGCACAAGTTCAGTGCTCACAAATAAAGACAAAAAGAAAGCTGGAATAAGCCACTTCCCCTGTGTAGTGCTCATTATCTTTTGCATTTTTCTTTTGGAGGCACACACATATCTGGCGGTGGGGCTAAACAAGCAGGAACCGTCCCAGTAAAAATTGCCTCTACTTAGAGGGATACAGTGGTAAAGTTCTGATGGGTTGTTGGGTAGAGAGTGGTTAAGCCAGATGTTTTGGAGATGCAAAATGAAAGGAAAGACAAACAAAACAAAGAAAACCATGACTGGAGGTGAAGGTAAACAGTGGCAGTCGAAGGCTGATGTTCCAGGAGCTGTTCAGGGTTTACCCAGAGCTTGTGGAGATGCTGGAATTTTTTTCTATTTGATTTGGCCAGCTTTTTTCCTTTGATTTGGCCAGCTTTACATATCTTCCATAAAAACATCAGTGCATTCCCTCTGATGTCACAATGTTTATAGGAGTCTACTAGTTTCTGAGGTAATAAAAATCACAGTAAATTTGATTCCTTCTAACACAATTATCCCACTCTCTCCCTTTTTGTGTCCCAAAGGTGAACACTGTCTAAGAAAGGTGGCAGCATCTTTCTCTACCAGCTAATCAAAATTCAAGAAAATAAGCATGTTTTCTTGTATTTATCCTTTCTTCTAACTTGTTCTGCCAGCCTGCAGCTCAGTGGGAGGCACAACATCTCCTTATCAGCTCCTTTAATTCTCATCATCCAGTAATGCCAGCCCACCAGCTGTCATTTATCAACATTTTCATGGAATAAAACCAAATCAGGCTTTTATTTCTTCAAACAGGTCACATCACTGGTGTTTGCAAAACAACTTCCAATGCATTTCCTTGAATGTCTGCTCTTAAGCTGTATGAACTGTCCCTGGAAAGCATATTTCAATTTCATGTGTATGTAATAACTAGTAAAAAAAATGGACAACCTCCATAAAACAATTCCAGTGAGTACAAATAGCACTAAGAATACAAGATGCATAAGCACATGCGTCTGTTATTACTGTGACTGATTAGGACAGCTGAAATAAATTAATATACATATTGAATTAATGCTTATAATTTTTTTGGAGTTTTATTTTGCTTCCTTATTTGCTGGGTCTCTGTTTTCATGAGAAGACCTCCCCACAGACAAAACACATTCATTTAATAGGTAAGCAGTTAAGCATTTCCAACAGCTTCAGAGACAGTCCAAAACAATAAAAAAGAATATACTTAATCTGGATATGCACATTTCATAAATTTCTCCAGGGCAGTGCATTCCCACTGCAGTGTTTTGCCAGTTTAAATGTCAGCACAGCTGTCTTTATCTTGCCTTCTGGGTACTAGTGTTCTTCCTAATATTTCAGGGGGGAAATCAGAAGAGGAACTTTGGTGCAAATCATTTTAGGTTTTAAATGAAAAGAGAAGTCCAGGACTTGCATTCAGTTAATGAAGCTTTACACTTATTTGTAGGTCATTTGTGGAAGGAAGCCCTTATTCCTCGGGCTTCCAAATCAACCCTTTAGGTTTGGTAGCACCAATAAAGTTGTCACACATAAAATTTGAAAAAAAAATAATAATAATAATTCTTTTGCGCTATTACCAAGACTCTGAAAACATTCAGTGTTATTCTACATATATCTACGTGATATCATCAGACGGCTTTTTCATACTATTTCTGCCCTTAATCATTCTGGCAATTCCGTTTATGAATGTTGTACAGGTGTTTGTTTTTTTTTGACATTGCTCAGTTCCCAGATTGTATTTTCAAATACACCAGTCTACAAAAACTTTTTGCAGTTACTACAATATCTTTTTCTAAATAAAGAAGAGATCATGAGGGGTAACTGGAGCAATGCACATTTATGCTAGCTAAAGACCCATCCCTGAGCTATTTGTTGACATGAAGCTTTCCTTTTCAATGTGTTGCCTTGCAAACAGTAAGCACACGATGGCATTTCACAATAAACATAGGTGGCATTTTGGGTCATCGCAGTGCCACCTACGCCATAACCGCCTGGCCTCCGGGTGGATCCACAATGTGGAACAGAGTCAGTAACCAGGACATTCAGTCTCAGTAAGTGCAAAATATTTTATGGCTTTTTTACCAATACTTGCCACCATTTGAAGTTTGCACAGAAATTATTCTGGTAGATAACCAAACCACATATGTTTTAAGGTTAAGGGAGTCTGTTTGGTAGTGACGATTTTGTGCTATGAAGCCTGTGACCTTCAGTAGGATGTGGTGTCATGTGAACTTCGGTAGGGACCAGGTTGCCCAGAGAGGCTGTGGAGTCTCCTCCTTGGAGATCTTCAAAAGCTGCCTGCACGTGGTCCTGGGCATCCTGCTCTGGGTGGCCCTGCTTGAGCGATTGGACCAGATGAGCTCCGGAGGTCCCTTCCCACCTCAGACTTTCTGTGACGCTGTGACATAGAAGTTTGAGAAAGCACTGGAAGAGACCTCTCTTGCTACTTATTTCTGCATGAGAGCAGCACTTCCACTGTTGCTTTTTGAGACCCTCCTCTGGCCTGGGGATATTTTAGGATGCATCAAAGCAATTCTGGCCCAACTGGAAGACACTGTCACATTAGGGAAATATCTGGATGGGATAGCAGCTCTTTGCCTCATTGGCCTCTCTATTGCAGCTGCAAAGGACAACATGGAAGAGAGGCTTAGGGACATCATTTTGTCTTTCTAGGAACCAGTAACTGTCTAACAGACAGACCATAGAGATCAGAGTAATTCTTAGTGTGAGGGAAGTCTAAAAATTGGCTATCATTATACTATTGCAGCACACCAAGAGAGCTGCAGTTATTGCCAAGACATTCCTGACACACACAAGAGCTTATTTTGGAGACCACGTTATTAAGCCTGAACTTGTAAGTTATTGCGCAGCAGGGGAACAGCATTGGGAAACTAATATATTGCTAGCTCACAGTTAATCACAAAGGTCTTCAGTAGCAACACTTTATGTGCCTCCTAAAGTCTACCTTGAGTAAATGAATCTAGACAGAGGCACTTGTTAGTCAGGCAATACTAAATTAAAGTAAAAATAATTGATTCATTTTCAGGATGTGTGAGGCTGTTCTTAATATTTTATAGTATGAAAAGATCAGCTTTTTTAAAAACTTTGTTCTAAATTGCACATATTGATTGTGATGAGGGATTTTCCAAAGGGAAAAGGAGAGCAGGGCTAACAGAGCCTTTAAATCTGCACTGACTGTACCCTTTTCACGCTCCTGACCCCCAGCTCTACAGGTGCCCAGAAGGCTCAGCAGTGGGATACAGGATGGAGGACAGCTGCACCACCTCTTTGTTGGCTGTGCTGCACCCCGGCAGGGGGTGGGGATGTTCCAGCCCTCAGCCAGGAAGAGGGAGGCCTGCATGGTGAAGAGCTCTTCTTTTCTTCACTGGGGTGAGTGGATTCAATTGCCATTAACATGCTGGGAAACTTGGAGCCAGCTTTGCTCATCAGACTCTTTCTATGCAGTCAAGAATGAACCTGCTTTACTTCTTGTGTACCTTGAGATAAATGAAGGTGAAATTCATTAATTTAATGTACCTAGGTAACACCAAATTCAAGCACACGAGCTTGCCCTTGCTCACTTTCTTCTCACTTTTAATTACTCCTAGTTATCAGGGACACATCGCAGAACTGGCACTTTAAAGTACAAAGTTAATCCTTCCTTTAGAAGGTATTGTTGATGTGCCAGTACTTTGTATTTGTCAGGAGGAGTGACTTGAGATCAGAGGAGAAATGTGAATCTCTTCTGCAGATGCTATACATTGTTCCTTTTAGGGAGAGAAAAACAAACACGCAAGGGATACAGATCTTTCTTCAGAGTCAGGTCTGCCACAAACAGACAGTAGTCAGTCAACCGTCAGAAAATCAAAAGTTAAAGAAATCTGGATAGGCCATTATTTGTGTAGGAAACTGTCTACGGAATATAGATCATAACACAGAAAGCATTTTTTACAACTGAATAAGCAACCCCTTTCTTTGTCCCAAATCTAGACTCTAATAAAATAACTACAGAGGTAATATATCTATATATTCATCTGCTGACTGCTTACACAATGACTAAGTAAAATCAATAACTCAAAACTGGTTGTAATGTTTGGTTAATTGTACATATGTTCCTAAACCACATAGAGAAAAAAACACTTATAGCACAGCGTAGTATTACTTTCTTGCATTTCTGCCAGATAAGTGACTGCTATGAGTTGGGGAAGTTTTAAGATTACATATTCAATTCAAATGTAAAGTGAAATTCAGTTTTGTCCATCATGAAGAGCCATTTTCAAGACAGAAAATTAAAAATGTGAACACTTTACCTTTCAGAATTAACAAATCTCAGTTAATACATCTGCATGGTAAACCATCATAGGAAATTTCAGTTATGCTCTCCCAATAAGAATTTTTAAGGTTATAAAGGTGTTTTTTGTTTTGTGTTTTGTTTTGCCTCAGTGCTTTGGTTTGGATCTGTCTTTCACTAAAGATTTTTATTTATTTTTTAGTATAATTAACCATTTATTTGGTTCTGTAGAAACATGAGGCAGGGGAATGAAGTTTTATCTGCAAAAGAGGGTTATTTGGAAACAATGGCCATGAACATTTGAAAGCTAGACAGTGTAATAAAGAAAGCACAGGTTTTATCATGAAAGGTCTTAAAGTAAGGCATTGAACAAAAGTTAATTTCAGAGCAATTTTGCTACAGTTTTTCAATCTCAGTGGAGAGTGTACTGCACTTCAGGGATTCTCCTCTTCTCCTTAAGCATCACTTCTAGAAGGAGAGGTATTAATCTGGGGTGTTGTGCTGTGAGCTGTTCAGAATGACAACCACTTAGGAAAAGTCCTCAAGAATACTTCAGTGAACAGCTCTGGAACTACAGGTGAAATCAGAGAGAAAAAGGTGAAATAGACTTGGAAATCTTGAGGATATCTGATTAATTTCTGATGCTGCACAAACCAACAAACAGAAAGAAATATGGTAGAAGAGACACTAGGACAGGTCCCATGATGTTTATATCTATACATACCATGTTTTTCTACAGCAGTAATGTAAGCTGATTTTATCATTCTTTAGAAAATAGTCAGTATATGACTCATCAAACTAATGGCATCGGAAACCATGAACTTCTTTGACTGGAAGAAATATTGTTCCATGATTATCTCTTATGTTTTCACTCTGTTTCTGTAAGTCTGTCACAATAATTCTAAGGAGAATATATATATATATGTATGTATATATATATATTTATATATTTTAAATCCACCAAGCCCCTACACCTTTGTAAAGCTCTGTATTTTCTGGAATTTAATTAAAAACAAACAAACAAACAAACTTTTTGTTATCCCTTTTGATTCCTGACAGAGAAAAAAGTGCAATTAGATATGCTTGACTATATCCTGATCTACAAGACCTGAGTTCAGGATGACCTGTCAGAGTCTGACCTGTGGGGCTAGTGAACCGTGTGTTAGGGGTGGGGGAAGAAGAGGGAAGAAATTATCAATACTGGCACTGATAACAGTTAACCATATGTATATTTCACCTCTTCTCAATCCCAGGACTCTTGTGCTTCAGTATCTTCCTGTTCATATTGGCAATTGATTCTTCAGAAAATGGCACATAAATCCATGTTAAACTGGCTAAGCAGAAATGCTTAAGAGCAGAGAGCTTTCAAAAGGTCTGTGACATTTACTTCTCTGTTTAGGATGGGGATCAGAGATGTCATCAGAGACATCAGAGATGTCTCCTCTAAGTCCAAATGTCATTATATATGAAAAACAGAAAATCAATCTATACTTTATTCAATGTACAACAAATATAATCCCAAGGTCCTACAATCGTTTGACTGGGTTATCAGAGTATTTCAGTGGGACATTAGGAACGTAAATGTTTATTGTCTCTGGTGCTTGTCACATCTTAGGAGTTTTAAGGGACCCTCTACCATCTGGGCTTTACTCTGCAGGTTTATCACCAAGAGCTATAGCTAGCCATATCCAGGCTTGTCCTTGAATACAGAGTTAAGAATATGATGGGGAGAAAAAAAAATAAAAAAAAAAAAGATGGAAAAGACAACAACAACAAAAGCAAGAAAATTGCAGTCTCTGGTGCTCTATAAACACAAAATCAGTTAGAAAGAAAAGTGCAGCTGTGGAAGCAAACAAGGATTACGTTTCAGCTGTTTTGGAGCTGAGAAAATTACAGACAGGTTATCCTGTGACAATGGTTAGGAGCTAGTTTGAAAAACAAGAAGATGAGGAAAAGGAGAGGAAAGTTCCTGGTCAACCTGGGATTATATGCTGTTAGAGCCATAGGTGTGAATCTTGGATCTGAAAAAATGTCTTTAGGACATTAGGCTGAAAGAGTTGGAATTCTGTGTTCATTTCTGTGTTTTCTTTTGACAAGAAATTAGTTCAAGAACTTGTCTAATTCAGAAGTGACTAGAAATTTTAACTAGAGCTTCTCTGTTGGATGTCAGTTACTCAAATAAGCCCTATGTAGTCATAATTCAAAACTGATGTAAAATCCACCTTTACTGTCCTCCATCTCTAGAGGTTTAGAACTTGCTCAAAACGTGGGGAGAAACATTCTTTGAAAGGTTCCACTTTCTCTTGGAAACGCACCTAAAAACCCAATTCTGCATAAATTGTGAAAGAAACTTCCCTTTCTTATCATTTTCTGTCCTTGTCTCCTAGCACTGATGGAGAGCAGCTGGATGAGCTGAAGCTGCTGGAGCAATGCCAGAGGGCAACGCCTGCCTAACTGAGAACCCTAAAACTGCTGGGAGCCCCCTGCCCTTTTATGCTATCTGAGAGCCACCAAATCCTCTGTCTCCACAGCTGGGTGCTGACAGCTCAGGACAGCTGAATCACTGCAGAAAGTCTCAGATGTTGGTGCCCAAGGACTTGTCCATCTGTACCATTGTATGTAGGCATGATAAATCCAAATGTAGCATTAAGAAAATGTTTTCTTTTAACAAAGCATGAAAGCTGCATTTACTCAGATATCCTTAATTAGAGCAGCTGCCACTAAAATAAGTGCTTTGACTAGAAAAATAAAGAGAGCTGCTGTGCCTTTTGCTCTGCTCAACCCACTTGAATGTGGCCAAAATGTAAGACAAATATATTAATTGAATTCATGTTTTACAGAATCAAATCTATTCAGCTGTTGAGTACTCTCAGCCCTAAATAATGGCTCTATTAATTACTACCCAGAATCCTCTACTTAGAGCCACAGCTGTTTTTCCATTTTGCAGACATTTTTCACAAATTACTAACCTACCTAAATTAATAGAAACCTAAGTATATCTGACATTAGCTGGAAAGAGTTTCAGCACATAAGCTGTGTGATGCCCACCTTTGCTAATTTAAAAAATCCAAGCAACTTTACTAATCCGCTTTTCTCTCTTAATAAAGTCACCCAAATATTGAAAATCACAGCCTGGATGTCTTTTATGGGGTGAGGGAGATGCCTGGACAAGCAGCTGGTATTTCGTGGATCTTTTGGAACATAAACCTGATATGTTCCCTAAGCAGTTTCTAAACTTCACAGTAGCATTACATTTATCTGCACAGAAGGATTGTTACCTACCAGGGAGCTCAGATAGTAAGGTTTTCAGAAACCTTTAAGTGAAATTTGGGAAGTAGAAGACTTCATCAGGAAAACAATGGGTGGAGTATACTGACAGCTACCAGAGCCCAGCAAAGGAACAGCAAAGAAACAGGGAGCAGTGGCATGAAGAAGAGGATTTCATCATCATTTAAAGTTTTGTCCCACAGAGTAATGTAGACACAAAAATGACAGAGGAGAAATGTTCTTTCTGGCTGCAATGCTGCAGTACTTCTCTCCTGAATGAGGGACAGGAGTTGTGCTTTGGACAAAGTGGCAGCAGCTGTAGCACCAGTAGTGAGCGTGTTGTGCAAAGCATCACCTCCAGCCTCCACAACAGGCAAACACCTGGTTCCACTGTCATCTTCCCATCTTTGAGTAAAAAATTATATGAAGGAGAAAATACATAAATTCATTAATTTATCCTTCCATCCCTTCTGTTTCACTCTAGCTCGGTTTAGAACATCAATAATATACCTTTTAGGTTATCTTGAAGTAGAAGGCTTATTCTCTTGTACTGATGAGCACTCTCCCAGTCTATCTCATTATTCTTTCCAGGAATTGAAGGTACTCTTCAAAGATGAAGGTTCCCCCTTTTTTTGTTGTTGTTGTTTTCTTGTTTGTTTGTTGTTATGGTTTTCCTCCTGATACACTCATTTTCTTGATTAGAGAAAATTGGCCTTTTCCCTTCAGTGTCTTTCCAGAATACCATTTTCTAATTAGATTACAGTAGCTTTCTGGTGTGGTTTACATCATGCCATTTTCATCCCTTGGGATTTTTAGCTGACACAGTGCCCAGAGGGTACTTGTATTTCCAGCACTGGACCATTCTTTTTTTCTTCTCAAGCAATTGGAGAGGGCAGTACGGATGAGTGAATCAACTGGAGATCGTTGTGAACTAGCTATAATTCAAACTTGGCTGCAGTTTTTGCCATAAGGTCCTTTAAAAAGCAACAGCTAGGAAATACATTGAACATACTGTATGATGGGAAATCAAGCACCTTTTTGTTATTTCATGTTATTGAAATCTAAAAGATAGAATTATTACACAGAAAAAAAAAAAAGAGTCTATTTTAAAAAGGACAAAAACTTTATCATAGATATTCTCAAACTAATCTCTGTAGTGTTCCCTCTAAACTTTTAAGCCATTTTAAGCTATTTTCCTTTATTTATTATTTATATTTTACTCTCCATTTTTTTCTAAGGATGAAATACTTGATTTTGAATCAGGCTTGGTTAATAGACCAAGAACAATATTTCACTGTCGAACAGGCATTCTTATGGAAATCATGCCCTCTGCACACATTTACAGAATTGCATATAAACCATAGGAAATTTGTTTTCTTTCAGGAAAAATAATAATAATAATAATAATAATTTCCCCAGGCAAACAAAATCTACATTTGTTGTGGGGAAACTTCACGTTGTCTCTTTTACTATCTTGTTTTCCTTTACCATGTAAATGTTTGTTCAAATGTTGTCATCTGTTACCACCACTCACTTCCCCTGTACCTTTGCAAATGACATAGCTTTCTGAAGATTTCCTAGAAAAAGCCCATAACTTGAACAACTCTGCTAGCAAACAGAAGATGTTTCAATAAACGTAGAAGACCTTCCTGGTGCTTTCATTCCAACAGATGTTTTAGCTATTTATTGCTTGTTCAAAAGTCAAAGACACCTGAAACAGGGATATTGCATTTTAATGTTGACTAGAAAATAATTAACACATTTTGAAGCAATATATTGTCTAGGACGTGAAAAGAGATGTTTCCTCAAGCTTACACATACCTGATTTGAAGTGCCGAAAAACCTTTCTGCAATTAGGCTGACAGAAGGCTCCAAAAAAGTCCCATTATGACAGCAATGGAGATGTCAGAAGTGATATAACTAACAACTAAAGAATGACAAGTCAGAGAAACAGAAAAAATATCACAAAAAAGATTAGGATGTATTGATGGCACTTCAAGGAGAAACATGAAAAGCATACATGCACAATACATTGCTTAGCATCCCCCTTTTTCTTTTTAAAATTAAACTTTTCCACCAAAAAGATTACTTAAAAAAACTATAATAATGCTATTCTTTGTTAAGTACAAGGGGCTTTGATTGCCCAGCCTTTTCCACACTTTTTTACTTCTAGCTTCACCAGGTACTGGAATATACTTAGCACTCTGTGCAAACACTCTGGTTTTATTGAATACCTTCCATGCTAAGTGACAGCCTCAATCACATCAGACAAAAATGGAGTGAAGTTTGCATTAATGGAATACATTAAACATACCATGGTGTTCATTCATTGAAGAAATATTTGCATAATTGCCCTAAATTAGAGGCATTTAAATTTAAACGTTTTACTAAAAGATTAAAAGGAGTTTTTATTCTCAATTGTATATAATCCTTTATTGTATGTCACACAGGACTTCTCTATTTCTTGTCAAGAGATATTAAATTGACAGCAACTTTTCTACCTGAGAAGTTCTCTGGGAGACTTTTTGATACTGAGGTACGTTAATCTGGATACTTGTGGTGGCTTCAACCATCTGGGCAGCCAAGCTTCACCACAAACACTCTCTTGTTCTTCATCCTCAGAGGAAAAAAAAAAAAAAAAAAAAGGAGAAAATAGAATGGAGAGGGCTCAAGGATTGAGAGAAGCACAGGGAGATCACTCACCAGTTATTGTCATGGGCAAATCAGCCTCAGCATAGGGAGATTCGTATAATTTATTGCCTACTACTAACACACTAGAGAAATGAGAAATTGACTGCGGTCAGTCCCTGTTGCTTCATCTCTGCTGCTCCTTCACAGTCACTCTGCCCCTGCTCTCCAAAGGCTCTAGGGGAACTTCTGCTGCATGCCTGGAGCACCTCCTGCCCTCCTGCTGCACTGACCTGGGGGTCTGCAGGGCTGCTTCTCACTGCATGCTCTCCCAGCTGCTGTTGCAAAACATTTTTTTTCCTCCTTCCTTAAATCTGCTCTCCCAGAAGCCCAACCAGCATCACTCCCTGGCTCAGCTCTGGCCAGCAGTGGAGCTGGCTGGAGCCAGCTTTTGGAGCTGGCTGGAGCAGGCTCTGATCTGACATGGGGCAGGTGCTGGGCTCTGTTCACAGAGGTCACTCCTGCTGCCCCCCTGCTGCTAAAACCTTGCCACATAAACCCAATGCAATACTCTGACCTGAAAGAAAGAAAGGGAACTGCTGTGAACTTTCCATGGTATTTAAAGCTTTCTGTATAGCTGCCATAAGCAAACACAAATATTTACAAAATAGTATTTACTTATGTCTTCAGATTCATATGCCTTGATCAGCTTCTACCTCAAGACAAACTAGTCTATATCTGTTCTCAACCAAAGACCAGTTCTGATGCAGAATTATGTGTAAAAAGGGATACAGCCTCAAAAGCTAGAGGACAAGCAGGAAGTTTTAAAAAATACATCTGGTGAATTTTCTTGACCATCTCTGCTGTCTTAATAGGAAACGGCTGAGGTTGGGAGAAGGTTGGGAAGGACAGCATCTGTTCCCTCCTTTGACAAAAATATTTCATATCCACTGGGCTATCCAAGCATGGAGTTAGCTATGGTGACACCGGATCCTTGAGAGACCTGCAGACTTCTGGGCTGGCAGCAGGTGGTACACCATCTTAGAGCTATGCAGCCGAGCCACGCCTTTCATCCCAGATTTCCCTGTCACGTTCTGTTAAAATTATTTTTACCTGGATTTGAGCCGGGATGGCTTGAAATAACATACCATGAGAACCAGCACCTGTTTGTGGGAAGTGATCAGCCACCATCCAGCTGCTTGGGCATGGAGATGAATCTTCAGGTGGGTGAGTACACATGATTACTGAGGATGGATATGGAAGAAGATGGGAAATCTTCCTAGCTCGGAAGAGTTTTAGCAATGGTTGCAGATTATCTTCTTTTATGTTGCATTCAAACAAATTCAGGCATTAGCCTACTTCGTCAATATCAGCCTGTTAGATGGAACACCTTCTGCTAGACTGCCATGCAGGACATGTCACAGAAAAGGTACAGCATCTAAACTGGGCCACCAGCCAGTTCACCAGTCAGGCAGGATACATGAGGAAGAAGGACCCTATGATATGTCATGACATATATCTACATGCCAGCTTACGATTATAGGACCTCATCTCTTCATTTACAACTCTGTACCAGCTATGCAATACCAGTAAAAATGAAAATAGACATAACTTTGGCTTCTAGGATCTGTTAATCTCTCCATTTTTTCACTAGAGAATCCTACTGGATCTTTCACTCAAGATCTCAAAAAGTCTTCAGGGAAACCCAGATCCTTTTACTTAACGGGGATATTTTTTCTTTCTGTTAACGTGAAGCAGAAATAATATCACTAGTTTTCATTAGATTTCTCCTGATTTAAACCAGTGTATCTGATACCAGATATTGGGCACTGGTTAATTATGTATGCTTTTTAAACATCTTCAAATTTGTAAAATTCATTTCATTTGTCTTCTGTCCTGTGGAAAAAAACAACATTCTACCAATGTACCTGGGTGAAAATTGTGTTCTCTGCAGTAGAAAAAAAAGGTTTTCAGTGTCTAGTATGGATGCTCTCATAACTAATCCATGTTGCATATGTGATTAATTGTGTGGCATATTAACAATGCAACTCTAATCATACTATATACCACAAGAGATCAAATGATTAAATGTAGATAAGAAAACAGTCTTTATGTGGATTGTTTATGCCTACAATGCAGAATGACACCGTAAGAAAACTAAATTGTTCCTAGAAGGTAAAAATCCTCCAAATATATATATATATATATTTCATAAAAATATGTGTTTTGTTCTTTCTTAGGAGAAAAAGCACATTAAGATCCTAGAGTCTAGTGAATGACAAATCAGAATATTCTTTAACACTCCAAAAAGCAGCACAGTGCAAAAAGAAAAAGATGGTGTGAAAAGCACAATGTTATAGAAATGTTACAATGCTATGGGGAAAACCTTATGCTCATATGATTATGTTCTGAAGCTTTGCTTCTTTTACATCACTTTTCACTGAATATGGATTATCAAAATCAAGAACAATCTTGATATATTCCCTGGATTTACCCTGTTAATAGATGAGTGGAAAAGGAGCAGATCTGCTAACTATTAATTTCCAAAAATAATTTGGCAAATTTTGAATTAATGAATTCATTTGTGAATGTTGTGATTTGTGTTCCTAATCAATTGAGAAATAAACTGCAGTACAGTGTGAATTGCAGACTGTTTACTAACCTCAAATGGTCTGGAACATAAATAAACTAATATATTTGCTTTTAAATTAAGACAATTTGGCAAATTAAATATCAACACTTTTAACAAGAAATTTACTGACTTTTACTCCAATATGCAGAGTATTGTAATACTGATAATTTCTGCATGATCTCAGCAAAGCAGAGACATAACTTGACTGTGTTGCTACAGCTTTCAGCTTAGCTCTCAGAAATAATGAAGTACCCTGAAGATGGAGTGTCATGGTTCAGGGAATAAATGAATTAGATTTTCATAATCAAATGGATATTATGTTTTACTTCTACTTTCGTGCAATTTGTTTGGTCTTAAGCCATCTGTCATTTACCATTTAGAATAAATTTAGAATGTGATATAAACTCATAAACTTATAGATTATGAATAGAAATCAGGAATTTTCCTCTTCAGTGAGAAATAAATAAAAAAATACGTACATATTTTTTTATGTACAGCCGGAGGGGTCACGGTGCGAACTGTTGCCATTCACAATAGGTCTCCCTCCAACCCTGATGGAGTAGCAGTATTAAACACCAGCCAGCCGACCAGGCTGGCAGAAGTCTTTTTTTTTTTTTTTTTTTTTTTTTTAAATTGGTTGGAAACAGCAGTGCTGAGGTACTAAGAGTGTTTATCAATAACGGTGATAGGCGCTTTATATAAATAAATATAAATATATATAGATATATAAAATATGTACAATATATACATATTTTTTTCCTTGCTACACGGAACACTTTGAGTTCCATTCATCCTTCACTTTCCTTCACAGAGCTATTACGGCCAGGAATGATGAAAAGAAAGCATAGCGATGCATGTCAACATTGAATACAGCTGTCCATGTGCTTTCTCACTAAAAGTCTGCATAGCTTCCTAAATGCCTACTGATCAGTGGGGTATGGCAGAGTATATCAGTACTTTGAAGGAAACCTGAATTGTCAAGACTATTTTACCTACCCTAGCAGAAACCAGAGAGCTCATTTACCAGTCCCCTAACACCCAAAATTATCTGATATAACAAAGGGGAAATATTCGCCAACAGAATGCAACAACAACAACAACAAAGGTATTTTCAACAAAGGAGGCTCTGCTATAATACCTTCTGCATGTTACATGCTGATAGTAAGGTATTCACATAATCACAGAATGGCTGAGATTAGGAGGGATCTCTGAAGGTCGTCTGGTCCAAGCCCTCCTTGCGCAAGCAGGGACACCTAGAGCAGGTTGCCCTGTTAAGTTCCATATGTTCTGGATTCCTGTTGGTTTGCTGTGACTGTAAACTGTCACTGCATTTGCAAGAACAATAAATATAAAAGGCAACAATTCTAAATTTTAACAGAAGAAAAATGCTGGTAGAAAGAAGCTACTGACTCACTACAGGTTAGATGTTCCTCTCATGTGGTCATTCAGTCTCTGACACAAATTAATTGAATGCTAATTTTGAAATTGCAAACAATAGGAGGAAGTACATCTGATATTCCCATGGCTTCCATTGAAACACAAGACCTGCACTTTGTTCATTGTTACTTTTGCTCCAGTCATGAACAGCACTGAAAGTGACAAAGAACACATTCAGAAACTTAGGCAAATTAATTTATCTAACATCCAACAAACCGATTATTCTAAAGATTTTCAACAGAAGACCTGGCAGTAGTTTGACAACCCAGCATTATATCACCGAATACTACAGCACTAGCAAAGAAAAGAGAAATGAAATGATAATGGGAGTGAATCATCCAACATGCAAATACTGACTACTGGCACCTTTTCCTGACTATCAGACCAAAAGAAAACAACACAATTACACTTAAGATGCAAGCTCTGACATCTCATTTGACACTAACCTAGAACTGCTAACCATGGCACAGATTGCTGTGGACGGGTCTTCATGTTTTCTGATTTCCAGTCTAAATTACTGTTACATTGTTCCACACATCTGTAATCAGAATTTAAATTGCATGGTTATCTCACCAGAAAATACTTAAATCCCAAGCTATCTGGCTACAGTTTTGTAATACAATTTGTATTACTGCGTTCCATATATATAACTTTGGAACCTCTGAAACAGAGAGAAGCATAAGAGCCAAGATATTCATTTGTGGAAGGGTAAGTTAAAATCTTAAATGCTTAATGACAAATTAGACAACAATAGAAAGAGCAAGAGATTCTCACTTACTGCTCTGGCTACCGTTGGTTAACAGAAACAATGAAAATAAAACAACTGAAAACAACAACAAAAACAAACAAATAAGACACTAGAAAAGCACAAAATGGAAATATACTCACAGGATAACAGACTGATTTAGGTTGGAAGGGACCTCAGAAAGTCACCAAATCACAACTCCTGCTCAAAGCAGGGCAAACTTTGATGCTATATTGGGTTGCAGAGACTTGTCATGTCAAATTCTGAATATCTTCAAGGACTGAGATTCCATAATGGAACAAAGGAAACAAAGTCTCAGAGACCCATGCCCTAATACAGCTCATTATATTTACAAATCTCCATTTATGACTTTCAAACTTTTTAAAAATTCCCTTGAGCAGTTTTTAGATCTTCAGAAACATCTTCAAACATGAGAAAGTGGAATCTTCCAAGTATAACACACCTGAATCACACTTAAAATGCTTCATGGATAGTTCAGAAAGATGTTGCCACATTAATGATGTGTTGTGATATCCTGTGCCAGTAGGACACTCTTCCTCCACTGTCACTTTTATTTCACTTGCCCAGATTTTGCTCTCGATAATCAGTTATATTTACAATTAGGCAAGGCTGAAACTTCTGCTTAACATGAAAAAGAGAAGGTTTTTGATAACCATATGCAAGCTTCACAGTGCAAATTTCTGGAGAATGGAGGATTTGGTGATGAGACTAAGCCTTCAGAATATTCTGAAACTCGGACTCTTCACCTGAGAGGTTATTGAAAAAATGGGACGCTGTGTGAGTCAGTGGGGGAAGCTGGCAGGGAACATCTGCACAGAGAAAATGTACTTGAAATAGACTTACCTGGGGAACATGCCAAATCTGTAAAAAAATGTCTTTTCTTTCCCAATGAAAATTTCTGTCTGACTCAAATTCACATTGCTAATTGTCTGTACTTGCATTTCTTCATCACAGGTGAGAATTACTAAAGGCCTGTTTGGACCATCTGATGTTCTATGTGCAAAGCAGACCAAAAGAGATGGTTTATTTGGGAAAAAAAAAAAAAAAAAAAAAAAAAAAAAAAAAAAAGTCTTTCTTTCTTTCCTGCTTTCCTAATGGAAATTTTTACATTTGCATATTTTGTACCCCTGATACAAAGTATGCTAAAAGTTGGTTTACAGATGCTGTCTTAACTCCAGAGGTGGGAAGGCAAGAAGAAAATGGCAGAATCAATTTTCAGTTTTTCTTTGCCACAGAAAGTTTAAAATCTCCTAGCCTGTTAGTTAGGTAATACAAATAAACTGACCAGCTGCTTTTTCCATTAAAGAGATCTTTATTCTCTAAATTGTTTGTAGAAAACTTAATAGCAGAAAACAATGAAAACTGTTAACTGGATTGTAGTGCTTAACTCTAATAATCATGTTTTCTTAATGATAGAGAGCAAATAGGCAATGAGCAAATGTGGATCTCAAGCACTTTATTTTGCCAAACCAAATATTGATTTTTATGAGTCCTATAGAAAATTCATTATAGTCATGAGCCACCTTTGAATTTTTAATGTCTTCCCATACAAAGTAAACAGACATTAGAGCAGCTGGGGAGGAGAGAGGGAGACAGAGACAGTGAGTGATGATTTATGTGAAACTCTCATTCCCTGTGTTTAAGAACAACGAACTCTTACAAGTTACAACAGTACAAGGCAGACACATGTTTGATATTCATTAACTATCATAGTAGCATTATTGTTCATTGTTTTCTTCCCCTCATCTCTTTTGGTCTATTTTCACCCATTGTTCAAAAACAAAAACAACAACCAAACACCAACAATAAAACAAACAAGTAAACAAGAGAGTTTTCTTTAGTGCTGTTTGTGTAACTTTCCACCCATTGAAACAACAGCCTTTTTCATACATTATTCTGTTTATATTAGTTAATTCCTCTAGTTTAATCATTTTTGCTGATCTCCCCTTAACATTCCTCTAGCTTGTAAATATATTAATAGAAATGAATGTCCAAAAGTGAAAATGCTGTTTCTGCTAGAGTTTTCTACTTCACACTAAGCCTTATCATGCTTTCTTGATGAATACAAAGATTATATGCACCTGTCTTAAAAACATGAAGAGAAGTGACCTGTTGTGCTTGAAGGAGTAGCATGTTTATTTTGCTCCCTTCAAGCTGGTGCCTTCAATGTCAGCATCACTTGTTTCGTTCATTGGTATATTTTATTTATCTTTACCACCAAACCCTAGATCTCCTCCACCAAATCTTTCCCCTCCATACTATGTTTCTGCCCCTGCTCTGCCCTTTGAGTGTCTCTCTACTAAATAAAAAATGTTCTACATGAAGAGAAGGCTTCGCATATCCAATGGATATTACTCTTGCTGCTTTCTCTGGCCACCAGTCACCACCGATGCAGCATACTTCCCAGCACACATAACCATCAGTGGATAGGTCCAACCTCCTCTTGAATTCCCTCTCCTTAGCTCACAACAACTAACTTCTGTGCTGGGACATGGGGGAAGAGAGGAACCAGGCACTGCCAAGCACTCAGAAATTTGGAAGTGGATTCAGAAATGGATTCTGACCATTTCTACTCTTCAATTATTTTCTCTTGGTCTCTGTTTTCACGTAAAACCTGGTCCAGTGCTACATTATTAATAATACCAGCAAATGAAGCAAGATTAGTAATAGACTCAGCAGAAAGCTGCAAATTTTCAAAGTCATGTAAATGACTTCAGAGGGTAGCTCTGATTGATGTTCAGTAGACCTCTGAACTCTCGCAAATATCCGATGAAAGACTTTGAAGATGCATTTTGTATTCTTCTCTGCAATGGAGACTTCACGAGTGCCCAGATTTCACTATGGAAATTTTGGTCCTCCTTTTGCCATATATGAGTAACCAAACACTGCAAAAGAGAATATTTCAAAACTATAAAAGTGCATGTCCCTCACATACACTCATAGGAGTCCTCTATGATTTGATAAACAATGTTTTACAAACCATGTATGAAGGGACAAAGAAGTATGATCATGTGTATATTTGTGTGGGTATAAATGCTATGGATGAATATATACTTTCAAGTATGTATGTTGGATGACCTGTGTTTTGTTTTGCATGGAAAAGTACTTGGAGTTTGTTGCATTATGAAAGGCAAGCAGGATATGATGTGCCATCTTCCTGACAGAGTTTCTGGACCAGATGGAAACTTTCCAATAAAGTCCTTCAGTACACATGGCTTACTTCTTAATTAAAACTGTGAGGCCTCATTTCAACCTCATATTGGTATTGTTCTACTGGGTTATGAACAGTGTAGAAGGGGTAGAAGTAGATGTTACAGCAGCTGCTGTGACCTGAAGTCTGCAGGCTGGTGGGAGTCTCCCCTTAACTAGACATCTTGGACAAATATAGATCCTTTTTTTTTTTTTTTTTTTTTTTCTTTTCCTTCCTTTGCTGAGCTTTGTTTAATTTTAAATATATATATGTATATAAATATATATATATAACTTTTTTGCTATATTTTTATTTTCCATTTAGACTCTTTTGTGAAATTTAACATAATCATCATCAATCAGGAGAATATTTTTTTCTTTAGGTTTAGTTGGTACATTCAAGGATTACCTATAGGCTAAGTTTATGAATGTTACTGTTCAAATTAAATTAAAATACAAAAACTATAGAGAGACTAATAAATAAAAGTGCCCCGGCTTTGAAAAGAGAAGTTGATGCCTCCAGTGAAATCAATTCTTGCCCTTCTCTGCAAACATTGCAAACTTAATTATGTTTAATCTTGAATATGCAATTCTAATCTCATCCCCAGTGGTACATCCTATAAGGTGGTTCAAATCAATGAAAGACAGCAATATAAAACCAGGAAAATGGCAATTAGTAATAGACACTTTTTTTTTTTTTTAAGTTTTCTATATCCCCATCAGATATGGCAATGTTAGTTGGTTTTTTTGTTGTTTGTTTGTTTTTTTTGTTTTTTTTTTGGGGGGGGGGGGGAGGGGTGCGGGGGGGTTGTTGTTGTTTTATGATTTATTTTTTTTTAATCTCCCTGTTTGTTAGCATCTTAAGCTTGCTCAGTTGATTAATTTATAGCACTTTATTCCATTCTCCACCCCTGGATAACACACAGCCTTCCTCCTGGCTATGCTGATTCTACTGTACATGTTGTTTTTTCTATTCTGGTAATGAAGAGGTTTTGATAATCCTAAGGATACATGGGAGGCCATGACTGCAGGACATACTATCTCTGTTGAAAAACCTAGAGGGTTTGAAAAAAATAGGGTGTCTCAGTACCTTTTTTCAGTTCTGAACTTGTATCAGCAAACTTTAATGTAAATAGCGTTTGGGAACACTTGTTCTGACTTTAACTTAATTATATTTAGCTTAACTATATTTATCAGCTACACAAGATAAAATTAATGGCTAGTCCTGTTAGCAAGGGCAAAGCAGGAAGTTTATCAGTCCTTTTGGAGAAAATTTAATAAGGAATTACTGCTTATGACATGAAATTATCACCTCAGGGCAAGGTTAGTTGTGGAAAGACTCAGTGTAGGTGTCTGTATGTCATCAAACCATTATCTGCAGTCTCTGTGTTTAAGCATTCATACAAAGTCTGAGCTGTTCTCCAGGACTGATATAATTAACCCAGACCTCATTTCCGAGGCCTTCTCCCACCTTCTTCATAAACCCTGTAGGCAATTCCTTCCCAATTTACTGTTTTTCAGTGTTTGTACATGCCCAGGAATTTTGCCAGTACATTTTTATCACAGGGATGCATTGTTCTTGATAGATTTGCTGATAAGAGGTTTTTCTTTTGAAGAAGTCCCAGGTCTGGGTCTATGTGACATACTGAGGGACTGTTGGCCCCTGAAGGACTTGCTTCCTGAGGCCTGTTTGAAGACTTTGCATTTTTGTTCAAAACTTTAGAGAGAGTTACTGCCAATTCTAATTTTATTTCAAAGTATTGGGTAATTGCTAAATGATTTCCTGTAAGATTTTTGTATATTTAGTGTTTGAGGTGTCATATTGAATGGGCTTACATATTGAATGGGCTCATTACAGAGAGGGTAGTTTTCATATTAGGTAAGTTTACATGTTATATTTGGTGGCATCTTTAGATATTTAGAGAACTGTCATCGTTTGTTTAAAGTCTTTATTTTTTTTATTTTTATTTTTTTTTTTTTTGGAGGGATATAGCAAACACTATATAGTAGGCTACTAGTCTTTTTTGTCTTCATATGGTACTGTTTAATTCTTGTTGTTTGTTTGTTTGTTTTAACAGTTTTTTTGGGGGGGGAATGTTATGATTGTAGCAGGATTTGCAGGAGAATCATTGCTCCTTGGAATTTTGCAATATACTGTTGTAATTTTTATTTTCCTGGCATCTGGAAAGTCAAAAGATGATGGTGATTATGGATCTTGCAGGTGAAATCAGTGAAAATGTTGAAGATGTCAGATTAGTATCTTAGGTATAGCAGGGATTTTGTGGGCTTTTATGTGTTCCTTCTGGATATTCATTTAGTTAGTAGCCATGAAATCTACAGTAGTCCAGAATTAATCATATTTATTTAGCTTCTTCCAGCAGCTCTAATAAAGTCCTTGACAGTAATGTAGGCTATAGTTATGTTGCATAGTAAATACTACATAGTCCTAAAATGCATGTTTGTAGTTGCTTTTTTTAAACCCTAAGAACTATCACCACTTTTTAAATGTTGTAAGAATATATTAAAATATAAGCATAATGATGGTTTTTATATCTATGACAAAAGCATAGCCTTGCACAAACCTAATCCAATAAACAAGAAAAAAATAATTGTCTCCACTGATGATTCTCATTAAACAGGGATAAAAATAAAAAGTATGTTAATATAATGTACCCTGTAATAGACTCCACTATATAGCCTGTCTCTACCTACAGCATCTTTTTTTTTTTTTTTTTTTTTTTTTTGCTTTCACCTATTACTAATTCATCAGGATGAACAAAGGAATTAGAGATTTTCCCATTCCTTGTAATTATAACGAACAGCAGTGATTACATATCTCCCTTCTGTAGCTGTCCTTGAGATGATTATGTGCCAGGGTTTCCAAAGGACCAGCAGCTCCTTTTCAACTACTTAAAGCTGTGTTTTAGAGTTTAATGCATGTAATTATAGCCAAAGTTTCTTTCTTCCCTCTAATACAATGCTAAAATTCCTGCATGCAATGCTTTTCAGTAAAAGCTTTTTCACTAGTTTTGATGTCTTTTAGTATTTTCTAGAGTTTATTTCCTCATTACATGAAATATTTTTGCAGGGTCCTTTCACTGTGCTGACATCCCTCAATAGTACACAGGGAAAGAACCTCACTGATGCTTTTACAAGGATCAACTTCCATGAGTATGCATCAGAATTAACAGTATTAATCTCAGTCCACTCAAAGCTGTAAGGGAAGTGCCTGTGTGTAACGTCTGTGTCTTCTGAGCATCACTTTGTGAAAGAAATGGCAATGATCAGGTAGGTGGCTATCTGCTCCAGGCTGAAGCTGTGCTGCCAAACTTTTTTTTTTTTTTTTTTGTACGAGGAGGTCAGTGGCACTCAGACCTGCCAGTTGAGTTGCTTAGGTGTTTGTCTGATCCTTTGACTTTTAGTCAAAATAAGCTGTTTGGGCTTAAGCTCTTTAAACAGAGGATCTTTATTACAAAGTAATTTAGCAAATAAGCCCAAGCAATTTTGCTTTGGCGTGGGGATTTACTCTGAGAATCACGTTTATTAACAACTGCAGGCATATAGTATTTAAAGGCACTCTAGTGACTATATAGCCCTGCCTGCTTATTTAATCCTGGAGAGCAATTTGTAACAGCTGTTAGAAAAAGCCTCTAGCCAAGTCCATTTTTGACCACTGATGCCTTTTCCTTCAAAATCTGTGCAAAGCAACAGTAACAAGGCACACAGCTCCATATCTTCAGTCCCTGCCACCCCCTTTCCTCTGACTCCACCATCGACTTTCTGTAGATTTGCCCTTCTCTCACCTTGCATGTGTTTAAAACCTCTTTTAAAAGACACCCAAACCTGAGAGCTTAGATCACCCAAGAGATACAGCACTACCAAGCTGACTGTCCTGGTGGTGGGCCGCAGTGGAAATGGATGTGTTAGAGGAAACAGGAGCAAGTTCCCAGGATGTGCTTCAAAAAAGCTCTTGACTAAATCTGTGTTTCCCAGGAACATTCTGGTTGTATTGAAGTGCAATTTTTTAAATATATGTATCTATACTTATAAAGCATTAGAAAATTTTTTATCCATTTCTATTTGGCCATTAGATGTTCCTGTCCTCATCTTCATCTCTTTTCCCCTCTTCTGTTTCAGGGAGCTAAACAGGGTTGTCAGAACATATGCCTGGAGATGACAGATATGGTGAAAGTTGTTGGACTTTTGATCCAACAACAGTCTCTGCTCAATGCTGTTATTACTCTCATAAGAAAGTGCTTTTATTCTGCAGGAGGTTTTTTTTTTTTTTTTTCTCTGAAATATGTTTTTCAAATAGCTCCTATACTAGTCTTCAGTCTGCACTTATAAATGGACTACAAATATATTAGTTAAGAATCTGTAAAAGATTTCTTAGCTAAAGGTTATATACTCATATATAATCCAGTTATTGCAAAATACTGAAATGAGTAATGTTAATAAAAAAGATACAGTAGTGTCAAGCTTAGAGTGAAAAAGCCTTCTCAGAGATGTCAGCAATACCATATTTCTAGAAAGGTCAAGCTTTCTTCCAGAACAAATGTATCCTTCTAAGGTGATATACTTTTGGAACAAGATTCCACTTAAAAATACAGCGATAGCTGCACAACTGTTTTAATGCCAGTTCCAAGCTCTCTCTCTGTCTCCTTCTCTCTCCCCCCCCTCTTTTTCCAGAAAGATTTGTTATTTTCTTCTTTAGAACATCACAACCACAGGTATCAACCTGGACCAAAAAAGAAGTAAGTCCTCAACTCAGGGTAGGGGAGCAATACCTTAATTCTGAAACCAAATGAACCAAGACATAAAATTTCCTGCAATGTGGCAGCTTATTAAAAAATGCAATTCATGTAGTGTATACATGGGAGTGAACACATGATTCATTAGGATTTCCAACTCAGGAGTCATGCTGGACTAGATAGCACAAAACTTAAGCTGTTAGCGTGGAGAAAGCGAAGGTATTTACAATATATTCAAAGTTTGCTTGACTTGGTTATGTTAATATTAGGAAAAAAAAAATCACATAAAAAAATAAAAGCACTAGATTACATTTCTTCTGATGAATACTAGTCATTCTTTATGGCCTAGTAGTAACAGTAGTAAGTAAAAGAAAAAGAGACAAAAGTTCTTTTAGGAAGGACAATTCATTCACCCATGTTCACTAATGTCTCTAACACTTTCTGTTTCTTTGCCTGCATCTGGGAATAAAATATCTCTGGCCCTAGCCTTGATGGAACAAAACCTGTAGGGAAAGAACTGAGAAGATACACTAAATTTGATGGCCTGCCCAGAAGTGATATCTTTTAAAAATATCACCAGTTTTGGCTTATATAATGCCTGTAATATATAACCTCTGCATCGTCAGAACTTGTTCTGTATCTGATTCCCAACCAGTAGGGCATTCTGCAGACTGTATTTATTTGTCTTAATTTTCAAATTCTGGATTTACCAGAGTCATGGTAAAAACAACAAATACATTTGTGAGCTGTAAGTTTCACATTGCCTTATGAGGAAGAAATTTTAAAAGTCAAAACAGTGGTTTTAAAAGAAATATTCAAATAGAAATAGGCTTCATTTTTTATTATTATTATTTTTACATCAAAAAAATGCCTTTTGGTTTGACTCAAAAAGACCTGTATAAGAGTGTTGGGTTTTGTTGTTGTTTGTCTTATTTTGTTTTCAAAGAGGGAGAGAGAGAGGGGGAAGGAAAATGGTCTTATGAACAATGTCAGAGTTCAATCTACCTTGTCAAAGATAACCTGAATATCACACCATCCCCCAAAGAGCTGTTTCTCCCTTCACAAAGGTAGCTTCTCTTTCCACTATAATGCCATCTACAGAGAGCCTTCCCTCCACAGTTGCTTCTTCTGTTCCTCCAGGAAACATAAGCATAAGACAACTTTATTTGTTCCACAAAAGACAAATGTACTCAACATGCAAGTAATTTCACCAAGTGCAAGCAGCAGGTGCTTCTTCATATGAAACTATTGCCACATCTCAAGCACTTAAAAAAGGCAAAGTATGAAAGATAGTATGCAGTTAATAAGCAGGAATACAGAGCCCTTAGGGTGTATTTGATTATCTTTACACTGCAGCTAATCTCATTGATGTTGCAGCATTTGTGATTAATGTTGTAGGTGCTAATGAAGTGTGGGCTTCTTTAACGTTTTTAATACAATGAAAGCCTTAATCTGGATACTGCTATTACACTCAGAGGTAAAAGCTTCTAGGACTTCTGACAGCTGGTGGTAGGCATTTAAGGCCCTGGTTAACAAAATTTAAATATATATTTATATATATAAACCACATGTTCATCGTTATGTTTCTCCAGCAGTTTTGCTTTGGTTTAGGGACTTAAGAAATACTGGTATTTTGCCCAGTTAAAGCACGGCCACAGAGCCCTGCTTAAGCAACTGTGTGATGAAACAAAGTTGTAGAAACAGCCAGACTGCAGCATTACACAATGTCTGCAGGTGTATACGTAATTGCTCCTTCACTACATGCTGTTAGAAGTGATTCCTGGGTCTGTCAATAGGAGTCATATTTTCTCAGTCACAAAGCTCTAGGTCATAAAAACACCTCAAGATGTGTAAGTAGTCCTGTTGCGTATGGCAAGTTAATTCACTCAAATGGACTAACTATTCCAAATCTGCTTGGAAAGGGAGATATTCGTGACCATTGGCCTTCCTGTAAATACTTAAACAATTGTTTGTCTTTATGGTCATAGTCTCAGGCCCTAAATTTGCTTTCCTAGTTGTCCTAAATATTGCACAGTGGAACATCCACAGATTTCTAGGCAGATATTCAAAAAAGGTGTACAAAAAATGTATTCATCAGAATTTCAATATCCAGAGTTGCAGGGGTCAGGCCCTCTTCTGTATGTATCTGTAGTAAACTGTTGATGGCATAAGAGAAAACACACTGGAGCTTTGGAAAATGGAGAGGGTGACAGCTACTTGGGATGATTTCAAAGCAAAAATAACTGCTAATTTTTCTCTTGCTTTGGGTCACGCGTGTCACAGACCACCTGTCTGTGAAACATCACTTGAAGGAGTTGGTTTGATGACGACATGTGAAAACTCTGCTCTCATGGAAACCCAGGCATTATGCTTCTCCATATCTCATTTCTACCAAGTCTGCTATCCTTTTTAAGACTTAGCAGCAGCCAGATGCCATGAAATATCTTTCCTTTCCTAGAGCCCTATATTTGAGCATAGTCTCTGTGTTTTGTATTTGACTTGAGTAAAAGGAGCTTTGTTACTGTTTCTATTTAATAAACTCCTGACATTGGGTTTTCCTCTATTTCTCTTTTCTTTTGAAATAGTTTGGCTTTGGTACAGGAAATTTTACTGATTTTTAACCTTTACTGCCCAGTATATGAATGTGGAACTCATTCAATCTGATTAAGCAAGTCTGAGTACACACAGCGACATTTTACAAGGCTGTATTCTAACCCACAAGGCTGACTGTGAGAGTGCTGTTATGTTTTGCAGGCACTAATTAAAGACTGTGCAGCTTCATTAGTTTGGGGACGGGTTTGTTTCTGTTAAATATGCTGCAATTATATCAATATTATGGGACGGACTTGGAGAGAAAGCTGCAACTTGCATGGTTGAGAGCTTGTGCATATTTTTAAGAGTTGAATGAAAGCATTACAGCTAAATCACTTTCCTGAATAAAAAGTTTTATAAATTAAAGGTGCTAAGCAAACAGAATTTTGGTGGATTTTATGTGATTTTGTGCTAAGTCATCCATTGGTAAGATACTCCTACTCTCAAAGGATACAAAAGGCTGAATAATTATTCTCTTTTATTTTTTATTGACACTAAAAGTTTATGTTCAGATAAAAATAGATGTACAAAGAAAAGGTAACACACATGAAACACATTGGACAGTGACATCAAAGATTACAAAATGTACCCTGCTAAACAAGATCAGAAGTATGTGCAATTCCAAATGTTCCATCAATACAAAACTAAACAAACAAACAAACAAACAAAATTGCAGATTCCAATAGCATCTGGGAATTTCCATGCTACAAGACACTGCCTTCAAAATTATTGATTTCTGGAGCATCTCTATAACTAGCAGGTGCAAAATACTCTAAAGGGTCTTTGCTTGAATCTCATTGTGAGTGTCAAAGTCATCAATGAGACCAGGTGAAGTGATTATACCTAGGCACTGACTTCCAGAAACAACCAGCAAAGCTCATGAGCTTCAGGTGGGAAGAAGAAGAAAAGTTAAGCAGCAGAAGATAGAGATGAGCTCTGCCAATTTGCAGTTTTGGGATCAGAGAGCTAATACATGCTACAGGGAAGAACCTGATAAAATGAGGTGGTTAAATGTAATGACTCAAAAAAGTCTACAGGGGCCTTAAAAATCTATTAATAAAGGACAAGATTACAATAAAATATAATAAAGATCATTGCGTGTATTTAGAAGGTTATTGAATTTTTCAGATTCTCACGTCTGCTCATACCTAGTGGTGCAGCAGAACAGCAGAGGGAATCAGATATATTCTCCTCCCATGCCCTCATTTCCTCCTAAATCTGTTGCTGCTTTTAAGGTTTCAGTACCCATTGCACCTTAAGCAGGAACCATGGCATGTTAAAATGTTACGTTATTCCTCCATAAATCCTTAAAAGTCTTCCATTACCATATATACAGTGGGTTGGAATGGGAGGCTACAGTCACAGCTGCAATTAAGTCCTCCCCACACTGCTATTTTGGTTATTTCTGCTCTTGCACCTACCTCCCTGTTTGGTAATAGTCAAAGGGGAAAATGGCACAATTTCTATGTCTAGACGGGAAGATTTCTTTTGGAAACTGCAATTCTATATTTAATGTTAGAATTGACTAGCTATAGAGGTGGTTCAACTATATAGATGAATATGAAGACATACTTATTCAACATCATCAGAATGATAAGGTTATCAAAAGCTTCTCTATTAGTACAAACAATTATAGTATCTGCCCTTCAGTTAATTCGCTGGTTTGATTTTCCTCAACAGTTTTGAATCCAATATACACCATGCAAACATTATTTTTCTTAAATGATCAACGGGCAATAACAAGCTTTTTTCCTTAATATAGACTGTGAGAAGTCATGTTAAGCTTTGATATAAAGGTTTGCATTAAAAGGATTATTTTTTCAGTCCATTCTAGAAGGTAACTTCCTTGGATTTCAAGAAACCTAACGAACTGCAAGACCTCAATGTGAGAAGTTTCATGGGTAAATTAACGGAAGTAAAATTTATGTTCTGTCACATTTGAATGTACCAATGTAAGAATGCTGCATGAAGTCACACAGAGTGGAATTATGGAATTACTAGATTTTATTATTTTTTTTTTTTTTTCTGAGTTAAGTGAAAAACTAATTGTCAAGAGAATTTATTAGTAGACTGCAGTATATCATTTTATCTTAGGTGTTTTGCCTTTGAAGTTAAACTGCTTACTACAATTATACTTTAAGGCTCCTGCAATGATTATTCATGGATCTTTCCTATTATTACACTGAATCATCAAAGGAAAAACAGTTAGATTGATTTCTGAAAAAGATGAGTTTTTCTCAAAGATAAGTTTCAAAAGCAGAAAGTACAATTTTTTCTTTGTATGGAAGCAAAGGCATCAACAAATACATGGATAATTATGTTCTAACATCAGAGTTCTTTTGTTTGTAAAACAAAAACCTTTTACAAACAATGCATAGGGAGTTAAATATATTAATCACATCATTCTTTCTAATGAGACTTGTCCATGTTTCTCCCTGTGTGCTGCAGTGGGTTTACTCCTCCAGGACCCAGCACAAAGGCTTTCTGCTAAAGGCAGCACTGCACCAGGTAGGAAATGCAAAATGGAGAGACTGGCTTTAGCTGCATCAAAGAGAACATGAATTTTACTGTGTTTAATAGAGACTAGATGAAAGGGAGAGGCATTATTGCCGTGCAACATTCTCTTCATCCTAATTATTGTCATAGCATGGAGATTAAGTGCACTATATTGGGCAACTCTTATTGACATGGGAAAGATTGTTTAGGTATTCTTTACATAACTGCACAACAATTAAAGCAGAACCAAGGACTATCAAATTCTGCAAAAGACTTTTTAAAACAGTTTCTGTGAAACCCATTATAATGAATTCTGAGCAAAAAGCAGAGAGGATCTGTTTTGCACTTTCTAATCAGATTTTCCTTCTAAAAAATGGGGATTATTGGACCAACCTATAGGGCCAAGTTGAAACCAGGGTAGCACTAAAACTGCTGATGCTATACAGCAGTTAAGATTCAAAACTGTCACATTTAGATGCATTACTCAAAATTTGTGTCAGGAACAGAATCACACGTCCAAAAGGAGCCTGGAAATAAGTGTTGGAGTTACAATTTTAACTGTGCTGCTGCTACTGCTCTGAAATACAGAAAGAGATAACCAAAGAGAAAAATTATCATAGTAAGGCTTTGTGATGCATCTCATTCTCATTTTTTTTCAAAAGACTTAACAAATGCAAACATAGAAAACCCAATGCTAAATGTATCAGAATTTCCTAAAAACTTACATATTCTTTATCATTGCATGGAAATTAAACACCAGTTTGCAAATATTACAAATTCTCATAAATTATAAAATCTCCTCAATTCTTATAATACCAAGTGTGACCAATTAAGACCGAGTGTGTCTTAATTAACCAAAGCTCTTCAGTTTATATGTAGTGTACTTCTATATTCTGAACTCATGGTTTTGGACCAGAAGGGAGTCCAATGGACCAGCCTGCACTTTCAACACTCAGTCCAAAGGTGTTTCAAGAAGCAGATTGCCTTTGCTGATATGGTTCTCTCTTTCACCCTCTTATGTGCCTCTTTCACAATTAGAGCACTGTCAAAGAGGATCTTATAATGCTTCTGGTTTTAGCTGAGTGATTCCTGCAGTATCACACATGGGATATCCATATTGCACAAAATGTCAGGGGACTTACCTGGCATTCAGTCAAGCTATGCAAATCATAGGTGGTATCAAAGCAGGAGAGCCTTGGAGTAAACATAGCTGGGAAAAACCTGATCAAGTGGGAGATTTCAAGGCCCATTCACATTACAAGGTGTTTCTGAAATCTTCGATGCAAGCAAAAAGAGGTGTGCTCTCTGACATTTTTTTCTCCCTGTAAATAAGAAATTTGGTTGGGGAACAAATAAGAAGTGAGGGCTTGATTATGGGTAATTAATTATGTTATCTGTGAAAAGTAGCAAACCTTATTCTTCACTCCCCTTCCGTTGCTGCCAGCCATTTGAGATGAAATAAATCAAGACAAATAATAAAGGCAATGTCAACAATGTGGTATTTTGTCATCTTAATTGCTTATGTTTCCTGTGCTCTGACTTATTTACATTTGTCCCAATATATTCAGAAAACTTTTTTTCATAAGTGTCAGCCTCCCCACACTGGCAATATTTCCACAAGCAAATAGTTATGCTGCACAGAAAAATGGGTCTTAGCCTGTAGTATTGAAAGAGCAAAAGAGAGCTGTGTTGTCCACAATTGCTCAGTGGCACAAAATAAAACAATCTTGTCACATACACTCTTCATCAGCTGTTTGGTGGATGCTATTCAAGCTGCTACAAGAGGGAACTAGATGATGTACCAGAGAAGGTAAAGCTCTAGTTTCTAAGGACAAGAAGGTTTTTCTGACCATGACTGCACACGGGTTCCTTACTGGAGATCTTGTCAAATATTCCTCATGTTTGCAGGAAATGGATTACATTCACTACCCAAATTTGCTCCATTTCCTCAGGTTGTCACTCAAATTCTTTTTCTCAGCTGTGTCCATTTTCAAGAGGAAGATTTCCATTTTTAGTTTACTTCACTTATATGTTCCAGTAAATTAATACAGACTTAGTTTGGGAACTTTTAATGACTTTTTAATATCTTGGGTGTTCTGATCTAACCATTAACTAAGGAAATTTTATCTGGAAAACATTTGATAGGAGGTTTTCATAACATGGTTCAGTTAACATGCTTTTTTAGAACTTCCAAATTTTGCACAGTGGATATGAATACAAGATTGCTATTCATTTCTCTTTCTTAACCTATTGTCACAAAGCCAGTCCAACTGTGAATGTTCAACACAGACTTTTTCCTTTCTCTATGCTATCTTCTAGCTTGAACTGTTTGCAATGATTCCTCTTTGAATTCAGTGTCATGTTCAAATGAGAAAACAAAACTTGGGCATACATTTATTTTACATGCATTTTAATTCCCATTCCACGTGCTTTTCACAGCTGTTCATTTTATTGCATTGCTTTTCCAAATGAAAACTCCAGCTGCTCCAGACTTGCGTGCTGCATGAGCCTGTTTCAGAAGACCATTCCAGAATTTATTGCTTATTGTTTATTGTATATTGGTTATTGTTTTCCTCTTTTCCCACCTCTATTAAGGAAATCAAATGTTTAGGTTTGAGTTGCAAATGCAGTCCTTGAAAGTCCCAGTAGTTTTTAACTTGGATTGCTAAGAAAATGAGGCATGTCTGTCTCATGTCTGTTCTTTCTTTATTCTCCGTAATAACTTTTATTTATTTTCTTTATTTTCCTTTATAACTTTTAGCTTATATGTCAATTAAAAAGAAATAAAATTTAAAAAATCAACAGATGCAGATGTTTCCATATGCCTAAAGGAAAAAGTTGTCTGGGTCAAGAAGAAAAACCTTTACACCAATACATTAACTGAACCCTTTTCAGACATCAAAGGACCCATGCTCATGCACAACCTTGAGACAGAGTCCTTTAGCAAGCAGGAGTTATTGATTCTGCTGCCGAAGCAGGATCACATAAGAAGTGGTCCAACTGAAAACCCTATAACTTACTGGGTTGCCTGGCTACCAACCATTAACAGTCAATATGAGATGGGAAGATGTGCCTGTGCTTGCAAGATTGCTTCACTTTAACATCCACCAATAAGCAGTCCCATAATGCCAGTGGTTGAGTTACTATGGAGTCTCAGCTTCAGGGTCTGGTTACAGTTTTCCTTGAACACAGCTTAGGGAGACCAAGGAATCATCACTTACCCAACAAGATAAGTTGATCAGACTCTGAATTCAGCTCATGCCTGAAAGAGAAGTAGTAGAGTATCTGCAGGAAAACTGAATCCAATTACATCTCCATTTGGTATGCACACCTCTGCTTCTTGGTATTTTTTTTTTCCTAATGAGATTGACAGCTACATCTCCTGAGGTGGTGTTATGAAGTCAGTGTACTTGACAACAATCCTTTACATACAACCCTTCCAGTGTACCTGGCAATAATCCTCCTCATTGCCACCATCTTCACAAGCTGCATGCCAGTATTTTTTTTTTCTCTCACTGTTGAGCAAACTTCTAGAGACACTTGCCAAAGGATTCTGCCAAGTCTTTGTAGTACTGCCAGTACTGCCAGTACTATTCTTCAGTCCTCCCAGATGGTCATGACCCAAGTACACGCAGCACAGATCAGTCTAGTGACACTGACTGATTAACTTCTTTTGGCTGTGGAGCCACTGGGGAAGACTTTGAAACATCCTAGAAAAAATGCCAATCATACAGCACTGAGACCATCTTCAGCTTCTGCATCTTCAGCTTCAAAATATCACTATTTTGATGGCTTGATCAAGAAAATAAATTTCATAAACAACTATTTGGAGTGGTTCTATTGAAATGTTAATGCCCCGAAGCATGAATTTCCACATCTTGTTCTTTAGGGTCCTAACACAGGAGAGCATATAGCTGCCTAATGTGGCAGTTTTTGTGTACTTGCAGGGACTGAAGTTGTCACAGGATAGAAATTATGTTTGTTTGTTTGTTTGTTTTTGTTTTTCCAGTTATAAAATATAAAAATAAATAAATAAAGATTTTCATTCTTTTTAAGGTTTGGTAGTAAGAAGTTGGTTGCAAACAGTAGATGATCCCTAGCACTGTGCTTTTGATTCTACTCTTCTGTTCTACTTGCCTGAATCACTATAATATGGGTAACATCAGAATCAGTGGTGGTTTGCTGTCAAAATCTTAGAATCCTGCATTAGCTTTTCACTGGAGTCCACTGTTTTACCCCAGCACAAAGAGCAGAATGAAGGAAAGAAAAGCTGCCACTGCTTTTTTAAACTTTTCTATTTTTTCTTTATTACAGCAAGAGATGATAGCTAAGGCTGTAGAAACCAGGACAATTAAACCATGTTGTTCCTTGACCTTAATTTTGCCTTTTCTGATTCTGTAAAATATTGCAAAACTTTGGCCTTTGTTTTTACTGTAAAATACCACACACTCAACTTCAGCTTTCTATTTACTTTTACAAATAAAGACTGTTATATTTACTGTGACCTTCAGAAGCATCTTTGCTGTGGAACAGTTGTTCTGTTAAAAAAATAATGCATGTAATTAAAAAAAAAAAAAAAAAAAAAAAAAAAAACACCTCTTTTCAATTAGTGAAAATTAAAAAATTCCTTTTCATATGCAGGAAATTTCTTCCAGGTTCATTGCAAAACATTGATGCAATTTATTAATCAAATGCATTAGCAACACTAATTGCTGAATACACATTTACTTGATAGGGTTGATTAAATGTTTAAAATTCTCTCCATGCCTATTTATTTTTATACAGAGGAAGATTGTCTCCCAGGATTTCACATTTATTTTATCACCATCAGTTCTGTCTTACTGTCTTTTCACCATGATTTTTCACAAAAGACCCAGTCCAGTTAAGTGTTGGAGCCTTCCATTTCTGCTGCTTTAATAAACACCTGCAATCCTGTAAAGGTGATTAGCTTCTTCTCAAGATGGAAGTGCAACATATGAAATGTGAACTGTTTAATGAGTTGTAACACAATACATTTATTTTAAATATTCCCCAGCTAGCTTCTTTCTGTTATGATACAATAGAACAAACCAGAATTGAATAAAATTGAAACAAAGAAAAACAGGGGAAGGGAAAAAGCAGGTGCCTACTAGCAGCCACTGTTACTGCTACGAGTACCAGACTCCTCTTGCCTTTATATTTTAAGATAAGCTCCATCTATTTGGTAGGGTATATTTAATTTTCTATCTGCAGTTCAATTTTTGCCCTTAGCCTTCAAGATTCTTGTTCAAAGAGTTAAGTTTTACAATTAAAACTTAGAAGTAATCCCTTCCAGAAACAATAGCTCATAGAGAAAATAAATGTATTTTGAAAGTGAGAGAAAGCTCCAAGAGTCTGTCTACTAAATTACAAAGCCCATAAGACATTGCTATAATACAGCTCAAACACCCACCTGCTGAACAGGGTGAGTGTTTCATTGTGCACTTTGCTTATGGATTTGTCTATAATCTGTCACCACTGATGTCTTGAAGCAACTTACCAAAGAAAATGGGAGAAATCATTATGCCACTCATTATGAATAATTACCTGTTTGTAAGAAACATTCATTTGTGACAGCCATAGATTTATTTTTTTCTCACATGCTCAGAACTCAATAAAGTGTTGCTCTCTTTCATTGGTCATCTGCTTTGCTGTGGTGGTGATTAAATATGATTATCTACTTGATGTGATTTTCTAGAGTGCCTAAATGGGTGGGTTAATCAAAAACAAAATCCATTTATTTCCTGCTCTTCTCCACAAAAATGCTTCAGTTTTTATTTGTCCAACTGCACTTTCTCAAGGCTTATACCACTGACTACCAACCAAGTCTAAATCAGTATCAAGAGCTCACAGGACATCTCTAGGATGTCCAGACACACCGCCACCACACTCTGCATTGAGCACTTCTAGGAAAAACAATGATCCCACAAGCCTTAACAGTAGTTCAGGACCTGCTTTTTTCCCAGCTCTCCTCTGTATGGCACATCACAGTGATTTAGCAGGGTGTCTGCAGATCACATTTGCACCAGCACTTGCTGCAGCCTGTGGACTGATGAAGGGTAGGGTCTCCAGAGAGCTCTGGCAGAGGCAAGCAAACCCACTGCCCCAGCATTTGTAACCCCACAGATGGGTCTATTTCCTCCTAGCTCCTTCATTGATACTAGTGAATGAACTGCCACAATGACAACATTGCAATTTCACCCCAGGTCTTTCCATCAGCTGTTGATGATCCTCCTTCCCAGAGCTCTTGAATCCCAAGACACTGGAGGAAGCTACTTTCTGGTGCTCAGAGACAGCAAACGACCTGTACTGGGTCTGGCTGGGATGTTAACTTTCCCTGAAGCAGCCCATACAGTGCTGTGCTCTGCACTTGTAGCTAGAACAGCAGTGGTATCACACCCGTGTTGTGTCTGCTGCTGAGCAGTGCTGGCACAGCATCAGGACTCTCTCTAACCCTCCTAGGGGGTGGGCAAAAAAGTGAGAAAGAAACATCAGCAGGGCAGCTGACCTAAACCAACCAAAGGGATATTCCATACCATATGATGTCACACTCAGCAATAAAAGGTGGAAAAAGGAAGAAGAGGGGAGGGGTGGGCTCTCGTTGTGAGAACGTCTGTCCTCCTCCCAAACACCGGCTACGTGCGTTGAGGCCCTGCTTCAAGGACGTGGTCAAGCATCGCTCATTTGTGGGAAGTAGAGAGTAATTTCTTTCCTCTGCACTTCCACATAGCCTTTACTTGTTTTGTTTTGTTACTCCCTTTCCCCCTCCCTCTTCCCGTTTCCCTTTTTTCCCTTTGGTTGAATTGTTTAATTAATAATAATATTTCCTTAATAACATATATATATATATATTTTCTCTTTAATTAAATCATCCTTATCTCAACCCGTGAGTTGTTCTTTCCTTTACTTCTTCCCCTCCTCATCTGAGGAGGGGGAGTGAGAGAGCGGTCATGGTGTTCAACTGCCTAGCACGGTAAAACCACCACAGGACCACCCAGAGCAGAGGCAACATCATGGGAATGGAAGGAGTGTCTTGTGGTTTTCCCAACAGATCCAGATAAATTTTAAATAATTGCAATTTTTCTGTTTTGTTTCTATTGCTGGGAAACTCATGATATTTTCAGCCTTCTAGCTTATTCTCCTGGATATTCTTGAGTACAAAAAACTAGTTTTCATTGCCTTTCCTAGCAAGAGCACTTCATTCTTCAACATACCTTTCAGTAGGTATCCTTCATGGACAGCTGAACTCATCCTGATCCATCCTGGCAAGCAGAACTGACATGCCTTGACTCTGCTGCTTTTGACAAATCCACAACTGACTTCTGCCCTCTGTCTCCACATATTCCTTGAAAAAGCCAGGTGACAAGACCCTCATTTCTTGCTGGGCTGGAGACAGTACTCTGCTCGGCGTTTGCAAAAACAGCCTTTCCTCCACTATGGAAAGTAGCATGCAGACCTTCTTTTCACTCCAGTTTGTCCCTCAGCTGGGACTGCTTAGCCCAATGAAGTGCCATCTGTTTACAGATGAGGTGACAGTGACACCAAGGTAGCAGAGAGGCAGAAACGTGCACAGGAAGGCAGTCAGTTTACGGAGTAAATGCAGCATGATGTGTAGCACTGGGGGCCTTGAGGCACATTTCAGGTAGAAGAGCTGAAAGGGGATCCCGTGGAGCACAGGTACATCACCGGCAGGGCCACTTGCTGCCCCCGCTTTTCCCCAGTGCCCAGCTGGAAAGGCCCATCACCAGGACAGAGGCCCTGAAGACCAGAGTGGTGCAGCTGAATAGCGTAGGCCCAGCCGCTGGGGTACAGACAGATTTCTGAGTTTGGATGAAGGAAACTTGGAGTAAATGTTTAAAGTATCTGTATCTCTATTCTCTTATTTCACTTTCTGTAGATCTACCGCAGACTCATCCAAAAAAAAAAAAAAAAAAAGCGGGTTAATAAGTAAATTTTCTTTACGTTCAGGTAAAACTGAGGAGTAGGTAAGAAAACAGCTGGGAAATCTGATTTCTGCTGCCTTTCTCTCTTCTACATCTATACCCCAGAGAAAATCCAAAGTGCTCTAAGGATGAGGACTGCTTTCTCCCATAGTATTTTCCCCAAAATTTCTGTGACACTCTGAACCAATCACATTTCAATCTGAAAAGGAAACATTTAACAGACTGGAAAGAAAAATGCTGATCTCTTCCAGGCTATTTTGGCACCGCCAAGCTCACTAAAATAAGTAGAAGCCTTGGAGAGTGAACTGGAAGGTGGCCAGCTGTTGAATCCACATGCTTTTGACCTCTGGAAGTGAGATGGTCATTACAGTTCAAATACTCTGCCCCCTTTGAGAAGGATCCATTCATCCCAATCTCTGCTTGACAGAGACAGATCTTTGACATATCAAAGCCTTAAAAACAAATCTCTGTATATAATACTCTAATTATAATTCAGGTATGAGAAATAGATTTTAAGCTATTTTAAGCTATTTTCAGCAATTTCATTTTTTTTTTTATTTTCCACAGGGTATAAGTACATTGCTCATCATTTCCTTGAAAATGATGTAAAGTCATTTTAAAACCCAAGTTCATGACATCAGTTTCTGACATTCACTAATATCAGAACCTTTGTATAGTCTTTTACTGGTATACGTAAAAATTCATCTTTCTAAATTCAAAGAGTTTATCTAAGTGAGATAAGGTATCTAAGAGATTATCTAAGTGACAAAGGTCTCTGCAACCCTATTTACAATGACAGAAAAAGACAGAACTTGTAGATTTTTTTTTGTTTTTGTAACTCATTGTCATGATATAAGTCCTCTGCTTAGAAGTCATGTATCGTAATGATAATTCAGGTTTGCAGGCAACATGATAAATAAATAAATAAAGGAGTATGGCATCTGTTATTAAAACTGAGTTTTGCATCCCAGAGGAGAACAGCTATTTGAGTGAATTTCGTCTTAAATTTAGATGTGATGGGCAAAAAAAGGCACTGGAGGATATAAATTTGTAGGTGGCATATATCTTGGTTTACAAGTCCCATACAGAAGTATGTGTGTAAGCTCTGTGTCTCAGACAGGGTGCAGGGACACATCTCATATGAATTATATTTGGCCTGTACACAGAAAGGTTGATGTATCCCAGACCACCTGTGTATCACATGCCAAGCCATCTCTACTACACTTGCATGAGGAAGATAATCTCAGCAGTCCAATGCAATGTATCAGGTTGTTTACAGACCTGAAGGAAATCCATATATGACATTTGCATTAATTCCGTATATCTACACAGTACTACCACTCTGGCAATTTTGCCAGGAATCTGGAAAACCCAGGAAAATGGCTAGTCTTCAAATTCTGATAGGACAAAATTTCCAGGAGAAGAAAGGATATATAAAGAAACACAAGTAATTTAACCCTAGACGACAACAACAACAAACACTTTTTACATGCCACTGTGTTTATATTTTGCTGTATTCTCATATATTCATTATTTGACTTTCAGTTTTCTTAAGTTTAGAAGAACTCAATCTTACATTTAGAAGAACTCAATCTTACATTTCAATATGCAAGAAAAAATAGCACCACGTGACCTGAACAACAGGTTTTGTGCAATATTCTGCTTCTGGCAGGAATTCAATGTCATGAATGAGTGACAAAGTAATCTCAAAGTAATTTCTCATGTGACTGAATTTTTCTTTAACAAGCATTTTCTCTTTAAGAACAGACTGCAGGATCTTAACACAATACTAGCACATTTTATGATCTGAATTTTCCTGTTCTTTTACAGAATAAATGAAGAGATGTTAATGTATTGGGAATATTGTGAGAGCAACAGTGTTATTCTTAAGATAAATAAATGTTAGAGAAATTAATGTTTTGTGGGTTTGCTGGGGAAGAAATGGAAGGCTACATATTTAAACGACAAAGTCTTTTCATTCGGTGAGGACATCATGTTCTTCTTGGTCTAGTCTGGTGAAAGAGAAAGAAGAAAATTTCTTAGATTTAGTTAGATGCTAGTTTCTATGGAGACAAGTTTCTCCAGTCATTTTTATTTGCAGGCATTAATAACATAGACAATACAAAGCAGCAAGAGTTTAACCCTGGATTGAACCCCATATTGAGCACATTCTGTAGGGAGAAAAATGAATCTCTAAATTAGATACAAGAGCCATTACACAATCTTGTTAACATACAATCTCGTTAACTGGACTCTGGCAGTACAAAGTAAAAAACCTGAAGAGTCACGTATCTCCATAGATCCTACCCTGTCTCCTCTTTCTCAAACATGCCTTGCACAGAGACCTGAGCAGGCAGCATTGTCTGTACTCTGGCTGTCCCCGTACAACCCATCATATACATTAGTATGGATTAATTATCTAACCTCTAGCTGTCCTGGCACCCACAGAGAGGTCAGTATTTCCCAAGCCTAAGAAAGTGAATAGCTATACCAGGAGAGGGGAAAACAGTGGAATACTCTAACTTTTTTTTGAGTACAATTTAAGTAATTTGGTATGAATATGAATACTTACACCATTTTGTGAATTGGAGTGATCACAAGAGAAAAAATGCCAATTGTTTTCAGTAACAGACAGAGTCAGAATTGTCAGTGAGGATTTTTTCAGACACTTCTTTCTCCCCTCCCTGCATATAACTTTGATTTCAACTATATTATTCTAAATAGAAAAAATAATTTAGAAAGAATATAACTATCAGAGTTAACTCAGATTGATAATGGAATATGCAGATCAGAGTATTAATTTTCTTGAATTCTTTTTGCATAGATCAGGGGGAGGGAGGAGCTTTTTTTTCTTTAAACACCAAACTGTTCACTGGCATTCAACAGCAATGTTTAATACAGGAAAGTCAAGTTTCATTATTTTTATGTTTAATTATATGGAGAAATTGAGCTTATAATTAATAGAATCTCCAAGGAGGCAGGCAGAAGAGGCAAACATTTTTAAACTCTTCCAGAATACACAAAGACTGCCCAAGGCCTGATTCCTAGTGTTAGCTGTATATTCAAGAGGTACACAACTTTAACTCTCTCACACCAGTTGCAAGTTAACTGCAACTATACTGTGCCCAATCTGAAGGCAGAGGAATTGCCTCACTTTTGGATGGACCTTTGAAATATACAACAGGATTTCACAGCTCTGTGAGCCTTAAATGCAGAGAATTACTATGGTGCCATACCAGAATAATTCCCAGAGATAATACAAAGGCCTGAATTTTCTGATTTTGAACAGCATAGTGAAATCTCCTTGTAACTCACTCTATCTCACTTCATTTTCTCCATCAGAGTGCTGGACAAAGGGTTAAGCCTCACGTCTAAGAGTTCTTCTTTGCCTGTAAAATGTAGTAATTCCAGGACAAATACCTGTTACTGCACTTCATTATATATTTTGGCACTGGTGTTTGGCTTGGCTGAAGCATTGAAATGTAATAATATTTGGTAGGATATTCAGAGAGAGAATAAAAAAAAAAAAAAAAAAAAAAAAAAAGACCAAACAAACAAAAAAGACCTACCTGCACACAAGACATGTTACTTTAAAAAAGCCATTCTATGGGAGGAATGATACCTCCTTTGTCTGCCTTAGCTTTGATAGATTGTCCAGTTATTAAATAAGCAGAAATTCACCTTCTTTTTCAATTTTTCCAAGAACATGACATAGAATCACAGAATCATTAAGGTTGGAGAAGACCTTCAAGACCACCTGGTCCAACCATCACCCTACTACCAATATCACCCACTAAACCACATCCCTAAGCACCAAATCCAGCCTTTCTGTGAATAAATAAATGCCTCCTAATTGCCAACCTGAACCTCCCCTGGTGCAACTTGAGACCACTCCCTCTAGTCCTATCTCTAGTTACCTGTGAGAAGAGGCCAATTCTCACCTCCCCACAGCCTCCTTTCAGGTAGCTGTAGAGAGCAATAAAGTCTCCCCTACACCTCCTCTTCTCCATACTAAACAACCCCAGCTCCCTCAGCAGCTTCTCACAGGACTTGTGTTCCAGGCCCTTCATCAGGTTCGTAGCCCTTCTCTGGACATGTTCCAGGGCCTTGGTTGCCCTAATCTGAAAACACAGAGGTAGCAAATAAAGGAATTTCATAATCAGTGTAAAAAGACTTTCTAAATATCAGCACAAAAATATAGAATGGCTCTGTCAAGCACACTTAAATTAGGACAGGACACAGCTCACAGTTTTACAAATATATGCTTTGATAAGTTCTATAACCAGTAAGCACACAATTTGGTAAACCAAGTGAAAGCTGCATTCCTTGTGTTCTCTGACTGGATTGTCTGCTGTCTCAAACAGCATGAACACTCACCGAAATGCTTTCTGCAGCCAGAAGCTCTCTTGTTCATTTAGGAAAGATATCTGATAAGCACTGTGTTTGCACAGCAGCCTTTCTCTCAGCAGAGGCATTAAAAACATTTTTCAAGATCCTTTTGCTGTCTCTTTGTTCTACCCAGCAATCCACTTCTATGAAACTTGGAGTAGCTTCACACCCCTGAGACTGCTGCCTTGCCACATTTGGCTGAAGTTGGGCAACAGGTCTAGAACCGCAGCTGAAAAGAAGATCAGCAGATGCAAAAACATCACATAAACCTCATGTCTTTAAGAAAATGAACTACTAACTAATTAGAGAATACTCTTTTTCCCTCACAGCTTAACAGGCTGGAGCCCTCAGTCTTCCTAGAGCAGTTATAGAACTTGATACAGAGGTAATACAGTTGAGGAGTTAATTCTATCTGAACTCTGTGTTATATCTGTGGATATTTGAGTAATTAACTCCTATTCTCCCTTCACACAGAAGCTCTCTGGTGGTCTCCATTAGTTCTAATCTATCCAGGTCATTTGTTGCGAGATTTTTTTAGTAGACTTTTTCTTATTACGTCTTACAGTGTTCCCAAACTGTACAAAGAAAAGATATTGCTGTGAGAGAGTTTGAAATCAGACATGGTGCTCTGAAGCACCAAAAAGCATCTGGAAAAAAATAAAAAATAAATAAAAAACACACTCACACGTAAATTAAAAGCTTCACTATAGCTACTATAGGCTATGTGAAATTTGTTTATTTATCACTGGCCAACAAATAAAGTTTTCAATTTATTGTGAATATCTGAAAACAATTTTTCTATAAAATCTTACTTCAAATTGCTCAAGGTTAGATTTTTAAAATTGCATTTCTGCAATCCTGTATTCCCTTCTTTAAGAGAATGAGGCAGATATTATGGCTTAATCTGGAAGTTAATGGAAAGAGAGCCATCAAAAAGTATTAACAAAAAATATCAGAAATGAGAGGGAAGCAACTAGTAAACTGTACTGTCAACTTGGAGGATGAGCACCTGTAAGATGAAGTACAAAGCTGAGTGTGGAAAAGACATGGCTGAAACTTCAGCAGAATTATGCAAAGGTTGAGGGAAGGGAACTGCTGGATGACCCATGAGAAGGACGAAGAGAGAGGTGATCTAGAACAAGCACATGCAGAGGTGCAGGAACAGGAATCACTGACCTAAAATAACAAGCCAGGCAATGCCTCAGAGGGATAAGTGGGGCTTTGGGGCACTGTGCATTCAGAAAGTACAGCCATGCTAGCTGCATGTCACCTGCAGAGAAACTCTGACCCCATCATGGGGCTCTGCCCCAGGGGTATGCAGAGCAGTTCTGTCCACCCCATGCAAGAGTGGCCAGAACCCATGAAAAACAGGGGGAAAAGGTGGAGAGAACCAAAAATGAGATGGAGGAATCTGTCCTGAATGGACAGTGCAGAGGACAGAGCCAAGCTCTGTTCAGTGGTGCCTAGTGCCAGGACAAGAAGCCATGGGCACAAACTGGCACACAGGAGGCTCCCTCTGAATATCAGGAAACACTTCTGTGCTGTGCGGGTGTCAGAGCACAGGCAGAGGTTGCCCAGAAAGGCTGTGGAGTCTCATTCTTGGAGATATCCAAAAGCCACTCAGACATGGTCCTGGGCAGCCTGCTCTGGGTGTTCCTGCCTGAGCAGGAAGTTGGACTAGATGGCCTCCAGCAGTCCCTTCCAGCTTCAGCCATTCTGTGATGCTGTGATTCTGAGATACAGAGCATCTGAGCTAGAGGTGATGAGTTATTTACCAGTGAGATTGTGGAGCTGAAAAAGACACTCAAGAGGCAAGGCAGACCATGAAGAGGGGATAATTTGCTGAAAAAGGTGGAAGATAAAAGGAGGGAGGGTGAAGAGCTATGGGAGAAGAGAATATGACACATTTGGGCATGCTCTTATACATCAAGGAATCACTTTCATTTTCAAGATATTTAAAGAGTGAAGAAAATTGCTGTTTTCATGCCAATGTACCCCTTTTTATTGATTTATATTCTGTGAATTTTTCCACTTGTAAAGACTGACTCAGTATCAAAAAAATGGTGAAAACTGCTGTAAAATACAGCACACTTTCTACAGCTAATTAGTGGAGCAGCAAAAACCTAGCTCTCCAGAAAGGAGAATATCCAGTCATGACAGGCATCAGTCATCTGCCCTTCCCCATTTTGCACAGCTGAACAAATCAACATCTCACCATTAACAAACTGTTGGCTTCCTGATGTGCACGCAACTCCTCTTGAAAATAACATACATCCAGCACATTTGAGCTTTCCAAAACTGGTGGCAAAGCAATTAGAAAGAAAATTGGCACATTATTGATTGTAAACTTGGCAAGGTCTTATTGAGTTACTTACAATGATTATATTGCTCCCTTTCTCTCAACTAATTTTCCACTTGAGTAATCAAGAAATCAGTTTGAATTAAAGACGAAGTATGTTTGACAACTTTGTTACCCAGTTGTTGTGCTCTGCAATTCAAATATGTCCAATGTGTCAGGGAAGACTTTTTCTGATGCTCTTTTTCTAGCACACACACATTGCTTCTTGCAGCAGTCTCAGTGCTGGCTCCGCGGGATATGCTGTAGACATGACAGTAAGCTGCCTTTTCTCTTTGCTTTTATCTTTACTGTGTTTCTTCCCACATTGTTAAAATGGAAAGGATGAGTAAATAGTTTACAGGTTGATTTTACTGCTGAATGATGTAAATGAGTATTGAACCAGAAAGCCATACAGCAGTTAGTACCCTTTAATAGAGCTTTCTTGTTGCTATTAACAGATTCTACACAAAATACATTTTACATTATTATTGAGAAAATGAAAAAATGAACAGAATTTCTTCATCTCAGTGAGTGGGAAAAACAATGCTGAATATATTCAAAAAAAACTTTAATAAAAATCTACACAGCTGCTCCAGTTTAAAATTTACTTCTGGACATAATGATCACTACCAGAGTTCCTTTCAAATGATACTGCGTAATTAACTAGTGACAGATTTTAATTATAACTTCTTAGGATTGAGCTTCTAGGACTTTTATTATAATCAGGAGACCTTTTGTGCAGTAACCTACAAGCCACTGTACTCTGCTGGTTTGACTGGTTTCTGAAATGAAAAGCAGGACTTGGTTCATGCTGGCACACTCGTTATTTCTTACCATGCCAAGGGACCCCAGTACACCTGCCCTCTAGCAGTAACTTTAAGAAACAGAGGCATCAACCTATGCACAAGCTGTAGAGCAAATGAGAAGATTTGAGGGCAGTAAAAAAAAACAAAAAACAAACAAACAAACAAAAACTGTCTAGAGACTATATTTTTGATACTGATAGATAGGAAAAATCTCTGGCAGCTGAAAAAGACTTATATTCAGTTATTCATCTTATTCCATATTCCATTCTCATCAGCAGGAAATTCTTCAGGAACATTTCATAAGAGAACACTGAATATAATATGCATTAAGAAACAAAATAGTATCCAAAGACATAAAGATTTTGATAAGACATGAAGATTTCAGTAGGAATAGACCTTAGTCCACAGGCTTCACCATTAATTCTGATGAGACTCACAGCAGTCTCAAGAGCTGAATGTTGCACTAGTGGGGCCTGGGAGGAGTGGATCCACTGGACATAAATAAAGAGGGCCTCTCTTACTGTATTTTTTGTTTGTTTGTTTCTTTTTTCCTGTTTAACACCAACTGCTTCACTCTACAAATGTTCTCCTCCTGGTGTGCACTGCAAGAAAAACAGATGCAGTCAAATATCCCTAGTCCCTCTAGATGCTACAGACATGCACCATCAGGGAGAGAAAGGATGGTCAACTGGACAACTGTTCTGTACTGCCTATGGCTTCCCAACCAGTAACTAATAAAGCATTAAAAAACGAGGTGTCCAGTGGAAAATAGAGCAAATCAGGAGAGGGGAGTAGTGGATTCACATGGCTGCTTTATTAGATTAGTTATTTGCTACTTTTTCCTTGGTTTACTTTACTTTGTAGTCAGCAGAGAAATCAGCACTTGCCACCCAAATAAAAGCCATCGTGAGGAGGACCGCTGCCTCTCCTCATCACATCAATTACAGCTATAATCAAGTCCCTGTCCAGACTATGGGGATGGGAAGTGCTGTCAGGAGTCACAGCAAAAATAATTCCTACAGGTGTTACTTCATAGTGTCTATCCCACTTCAGAAATGCCTTCTTAATAAACCTTGTGTCTCTGCCCATTCTACAGACATAAAATCTATGAAGGAATGCTTCTAGTATTGTAATTTATTCTTTTGCAGCAATGTTCACACAAAAGTTTGCTTACTCAAGCATTGTAAAAGCAATTGTAAAAATTGCTCTGCCTATAATGCTGCAGCTGTATCAAACGAACAGAGCTACAGCTCACTTGCCCTTTGCGTGGGACAGTGGAGCTGTGTTTGAAGAAGCCTATGTTCTCTACCCAACAATAATACCAGCAGCTTTTTCAAACCAGAGTACTTGATAGAGACAGCATCAACAAACAGAGGATGCAAACCCACTATTTCTGTATTTGAAAAGAGAATTTTATTGTGTTTGTTGGATTTTATTCAATTTTCTGATAGATGTTGTTCTCAGTAATGTCACCAATGCTCCCTATGATATTGTCAGAAGACGAAAGGAACCAGCAAAACAATTGCATATACAACAGGAAAAAAAAAAAAAAAAAAAAAAAAAAAAGATAATAGCTTTACCTGATGGTAAACACAACTCTCCAAAGCATGTGGTAAGAAAGACAGGACTGAAGCAAATAAAATATATTCCCTTGTAGATTATTAAACAGAACTGTGCTGTAGGTAGAGTCAAACAATGTGGGTTTTAAGCACAGCTGTCAAAGCTCGAATGTCTGCTGTTTTCCCATACCTGCTTGATTGCATCCTCCCAAAAGGGCAGGACACTGAAGATTCAGTCTATATTAAGATATTTCAAAATAGCCATGATTAGTTACTGGTTGACATCTGAAAGTTTATCTGTAATGGCCTTTGGTTTTCTAAGAGATCGTTGTAATTTTGACATATCCTTTACAACAAGGATTTTATTTTGGTTAAAGGACTTGGTTTTACTGATGAGGTTGGTTTTACTTTAGAGAAAAACATGGAATAATAAGAGTTGGATTCTGATCCTGAATTGACTTAAGTATTGCTTCACTTTCTATTGGTTAAGACTTCATATGCCTTGACAGCTAGTTAATTCATTTTTTGTTGATGTTGTTCTAAAAAACAAAACCCAGACATGAAAGATTCATTTTTGCATTGAAGACAATTACTTGCAACTGTTTTCTCATAATGGACCTGAAATATCAACACAAATTCATGCAATCATATTTGTTTGCATATATAAATTTTGGCAACAATATGAGTTAATGCTTATTTCTTAGGGTATTTTCCTTAGAACATCATTTTGGATATAACATTTACTTATTCAACTTTCACTGACAAAACAGACTTTAATTTTTCTTAAATCTGTCACTGCTGTTTGACCCAGATTTGAAAGATTATCAGGACATTTGCAATTTCTCATTTCTGATAATATTGACTCATGAAAACACACCAAAATATTTGATTTTGACTAGCCTTGGTTGTTCAGGATATATGAAGTGTTACTACCGAATTTTTCTAGTTATTCTTGTAGCCCTTCTGAGAAGAACAAATTTAAAATCTATCAGAAATCACAGATAAATTTGTTATTTATAATCATTGTCCTTTTTATTTCACGAGTGACTTGATTGCTTTGCAATTGGTTCTCAATTGTCAACAATCATGAACGACTTTATAGTCCCCCTAATTCTTTCCAGAAAATGGCAGGCCATTCAGAATGAACATTATTTTGAGACTGAGAGAAAAAAAAAATAAATCCATTTTTCTGATGAAGTCACATTACTTTCTTGGAATTTCTGAGAAATAACTTTATTTTGTGAGAAAATAATTTCCCTACCTCTAAAAAAATTTTGTAATAATAAATTTGGCTATTTTCCCTTCTAAAAAAATCTAAAAAGTAAGTGTTTAAAAAAATAATTATCTTTTTCTCCTTTTAATATTAAGTACTGCATTTTATAACTCTTCCAACTCTTACTATCTATAAGCCAACCAGGAAAAAACAAAGACAACTTCTGAAAAATTCAGTTTTAGGTGAAATTATCATTTCATAAGCATGTGAACTACACTTAGGTTGAAATCTTACATGATATTGGTAACATAATGCAAATTCTGTGAATCAATATAAACATCTCTAAACATAGCTGAACGGGGAAATTACCAAGTCATCTTTTATATATGCCACAAGTCCTTAGATGATATTTATTGTAGTTTATGGCTGCCACTTTCCTCTTGGAATACCAACATTCAATGTTAAATGTGATGATCACTTTTTAAATATCTGAGATTTGGTTGTCCAAGAATACAGTATGAATCTGCTAGGAGGAATAGCAAAAAAAAAAGAGATTTAAAATGGGCTCATTATTTTTGAATTGTATTTATGTGGTATTACAATCTGTGCTGTTAAAAATGAGATCACATCAGACAAATTTATAACAAGGAGGGGGCAGATGCCATTTGATAAGGGGAGGAAGGGAGAAAAGAAAGCAAGAAGAAAGATGCCAGAGAGAATACAAAGCTGATCTGTTTGCATTTTTGCAATAAATATTTTGATAGAAAATAGTTTTATTGACATAGAGAAGACAGATGATGAAATTTTAAAATCAAATCACACACTTGCAAGTATTTTATAGAAATAAGATTCATCACTGTATTTATTATTATAGTCCTTATGTGTGTTATACAAAATATAGGAGTCAAGGAACAGATTTCGTTCACTCAGTATCACATGCTGGAGGATGAAGTCTCTGAATTCAAGAATATGTTTTCTGGTAAGGAAAATAGTGCACAAAATACAAATGTCCATGTTGCGAAGTACTCAGTTCAATGAATTTTTCAATGTTGCAGTGTGGTGAGGGACATGATTACACACATAACTTGGAGAGGTTTAGGACCAGGAACACATACATTAGATTATTTTTTTTAAGAATATTTGCTAAGAAGATTCAATCTATATTATCTCCTTAGCTGACAATTGTTAAGGTGAAGACACCACAATGTGCTTGTGAAACAGGCAAATTAACTAGCAATAGGACAAGTGGGAATGACCTCAAGTTGTGCCAGGGGAGGTTCAGATTGGAAATTAGGAGAAATTTATTCTCAGAAAGAGTAGTCAGGCATTGGAACAGGTTGCCTGGGGAGATAGGTGGTGGAGTCACCATCCCAGGGGGTGTTTAAGGAAAGGTTGGATGTGGTAGTAAATTACATGGTGTAGTGGGTGACATTGGTAGTAAGGGGGCAGTCAGACAAGATGATCTTGGAGGTCTTTTCCAACTTTAACAATTCTATGATTCTCTGAAATTTGCTGGGCTTAAGTTAATCCTAGAAATCTGGGTGGAGAAGCTTGACTGCTACACCAGAAAGTTGCCAGCTCAAACCTCAATTCAGATTCGAGATGAGAAATACTGGAAATGGACTAGCCGCAAGCTGTATAGTGCTGGGATTTATTCTTCTTGCTTCTGGTAACTCAGAACCATGAGTTACCATGGTTCCATGGTAACCATGAACCATGAACCAATGACTTGCAGTTATGTGCCTCCAGATCTTGTCTCTTCTAGTTTTGGCATTTCTCACTCCTCTTTCTCCCAGCTGATGTTGTGCAGCAGTTTTTCCCTTTTCTTCAATCTGCTCTACAAGAGGCCGAACCAGCATCACTCCCTGTCTCGGCTCTGGCCAGCAGTGGGTCCCTTTTGGAGCTGGCTGGAGCTGGCTCTGATCTGACATGGGGCAGCTCCTGGGCTCTGCTCACAGATGCCACCCCTGCAGCCCCCGTGCTACCAAACCTTTGCCATGTAAACCCAATACAGTTGAAAAATACATTAATATATCTTGTAATTTTTATTATTGTTGTCTCAAGAACTGCATGTTAAAAGAAGGTAGGATTAATTCCCCTTGGTTGAAAAAGCACTATAATTCATACATACTCCAACTAGAAAGCAAGTTTTGCTGGCTAAAAATGTTAAATACAGGTTGAAAAGCTAGCTGCTAAAAATGTTTTAATGGCTGCCTTGTAGGGATTCAATTCAGGGATCTTGATTCATAATAATTAAGGTATTTCATCTTGAATTCCTTCATTATCAGGTAACAGGCCACAGCAGGGAAAAAATAAAAAAATAAAAAGACATCCTAATAACATTAAATTTAACCAAGGAATGATTACATGTGCAGTGTGAAGTGTGTTGTTAAATCCAAGGAAAGCTGGTGCCAGGTGATGCATTGCACAGGGCTGTAGCACATTGGCATTCCAGGCAATCAGCAGCCCATGGAAATGCAAGGATAGGATTGGGTCAGAGACAAAATCTGTGGGGAGTAAAGATGGATTTGTAAGAACTACTTCATCCCACTATTTCTGTAATGGGTAGTTTAGCCTAACAGTCCTGTACATTTCACTGGGCATCGTTCAATATAAATTTAGCTGGACTTTGCCCTGTGTTTCACTTATAAACAGTTAAGTGTAACTTCAGTAGTCTAGAATTTGAAAAAGGAGGAACAATAAAACTGATATTCACATGATGTCACGGCTTCAGATGCAGAGTGGGAGCAGAATGTATAAAATTAATATTCTCCAGCAAATATACAGGCTGCTTGTTGGCTAAGGTGCCTGGGTAGCAGACCAGATTTGGTTTAAACTGCAAAACATTTTGACCAGCTGGAGCAGGTTGCATTAAAGACAACAATGTGTTATTTTACTTTACAAAGAAATTTAGGTATGAACAGAGCTAGAGCCCAGCTCTGAAGAAGTCTTTGTGATGCACCATTGAAATAAAGGAGAAGAAAGTTGACCAGAGGGCAACACACAGTGTTGTGAGGAAAGACCAGCTGAAAGCGCAGCATGTGGTTGCATGGAGGTCAGGTTGATGGTTGGACTTGATGATCTTAAAGGTCTTTTCCAACCTCAGTGGTTCTATGATTCTGTGTGACATAGTGAACCAGTTGGACTTCTTTTTAAGAGTAAAAGATTAATGGTTTGGTTTCAATATATCAGCACAGAGATTCTGTTATGAAGAAACAAACTAAGTGTAAGATGTTTAAAACCTGTGTGACATGACTAAGAGTCATTGCTGTGGGAATAAAGTTACTTAGCAATTTAAACCCCACAGTGAGAGACTTGGCATTTCAGACACTGGTTTCAGCACATCATAGTGTGGTTAGGAAGACGCAGGCCTGATCCAGAAATTATGCAAATCTGTAGAAGTATCCCCAGTGATTTAAATGGCTTTGGATCAGGTCCCAGGTCTAACCAGTGATGTTCAGACTCCAGAGCAAGCATGGGATAGCATGATGTGTATGTGTGTAGCTATGATCGTGCTGTAAGATTACAGGAGATGCAGCTGGCAAGCCAGCACAGATATCTTCAGAGTCTTCTGGATATTTAATTGTGTATAAAATAGGAAGAAGGCAGAACTCTCACAGGAGAGTTATAAGCTGCACCTAGTAATACTATCACAAATTAATACTAGCACCAGAAAATCTGTTTCATTTATTAGCACAGGATTTGCTTCCACCTCCCCCAAGAGCAAGCAAACATTGTTCCAGTGAGTGGCAATGCAGAGACAAGACAAATATTCTCCATCTGCACAAGGACTTTGGCTGGTTTATCTAACATTATATTATCTAAATGTTAGATAATATACAATAGCATCCTTAAGCCATGTGTGAAGAAAAACAATGTGCAAGTTCATCCCACATCGAAATTTGAACACATGAAACTTATTTTCTACCAGTTATTGGGGTTTTTATTTCTATACCGTGCTCTGGTTTTAATTTCATGTTTTTTTTTAGACAATGTTTTGCTAAAAAATATTAAATGGAATACATAGAATACAAAGAAACCTCATATTTGTTCATAAATTTGATGAACATATGACTCAATAGTCCTAGCCATAGCCTAAAACTCGCTGCCACAGTTTCCTTTAAAGTGTGGACTTCTGAAAAACTACTTTCACAAAGAAGTTGTGTGCCACCTCTAGCTACTGCATTTAATAATTTTAATTTGTTCTTCTACGCTTTTACAGTATATTTGTCTCACTGAGACAACAGAAAATAAGTTATTTACTCTTAGAATATCTTCTTTTCTGCTCTGCACAAGAATGCAAGAGTGGAAATGCAATATTAGCCAAGGAGTACGCTTTCTCCCCAAGGATAAAAAAAAAAAAAAATTGCTTTTTTAACCATCCAGCAAGCTCATTGGGGATACTTTCTTCTTCAAAGACTCTCCATTTTCCTCTTAAAAATGAGGAAAAGAAAGTGAACCTTCTACAGCATCCCAGAATTATAGATGAGAAAGTACCCAACAGCATTTTCTGTTTTTAAACCACCTTTGTTTGATCTGAATAAAATAAATAAATAAGTAAATAAAAATTAGATAAACTCCAAAACTAGAGCTGTGATCACTAAATCCCGCTTCCACCCTTACCTACACCACCCTTTCCTAAAAAAACACTGAAGTCCTACTGAGAAGATTTTTCTGTACATGAGATAACAGATGGGAGCCTGAGAACAAGTCTGAAGCAGTCTGATAATGTATCCCACACAACAGAATATGAGCTGAGGGGTACAGAGAGAGAGCACTTTTCACAAAATGAGGTTAATAGTGTGCCCTGACAACTTCATCTGATAGAGATATCACATTAACATTTTACCTGCAGCTAATGTAAATAAAATATTAATGTCAATTTACCTAAAGTGTTTACCATATTTTTGTCTCAGATATTTGTTGATACAGGTGATTTTGAACTCCATAGGTTAAAGGTTAATTTCATGTCACTCTATACAGAACAAAATGAATGGATTAAGAGTCTCAAATGTTTCAAGCCCAACTTACTTGTTCAAACCCACACCAGGTAAACTATGACCTTCTGCAGATATGGCCATGCCCCAGTTTGTGCCACATCTGTCATCAGAATTTTTGCATTTCCTGTGCCTGTAACCTGACAAGCTTATTGAATAAATGCATGATAAAAAGTACAATGCTATTGAATGTCTTAACATTAACCAACACATTTTCAGAAGGAAAGTTTTTTTGCCAAGCCATGTTGCATCTAAATTCATATAATCTGTTTGCTTCCCTTATTCTTCTTAGTTTGTGCTACTATTAGGAGATCAAACGAAATGGCAATTTCAAACAGTTTTTTGTAAATGTCTTTGTTATTAGCAACTACTTGCCAGCATGTTTGAATGGTCTGTAGTTTAGGCTGTTTGTGTACCATTTGCTTCAACTATTCATTTTTCAAACATCTGCTAGGTCCCACAGTATTATTTTTCCTCTCCAAAAAGTATAGTTGAATTTTTAAAACCAGGGACTAGTAAATAATGGATTTTCACTGAAAAAATTCAGATGAATAAACATGAAATCTGAAATCTATGAAGCTTTCAAAATTAACTAAGATTTTTTTCTGGATACAGTAGACTAAATATGAGCAGTGTAATTTCTGCCTTCTTGCTGCTTTTGTTCACAGAGATATCTCTGAGTTAGTTTGTTCCCACTTAGGCAACTCTATCAAATGAAAGAGACAAATATTTGAGCAGGAAATATGTCTGTTAGTAAGCCCAAGGAGTGAAGTTGTTCCAGCTCAAATATTTAATCACTTTGAAAGTCCATAGACAGGAGTCAACTAAAGTAATGCAAATTGCAATTGTTTTGGTACAATCACACTAGGATGAATCACATGCTTATACTATTTACTGAGGAATGGAATCCCAGATATAAGAGAATTAGTAGCTGATATAATATTCTCAAAATGAGGTATTTGATGCACACTCTGAGACTATTAGATATTCTTCCTCATCATTTAATACAGATTCTTATTCTATAGAACAAAAAGCCTTGAGTATTATGGTCTTAGGGAGAAATCCCTCTGTATGTAGGATGACAAACACAGGATAATATATTTTACAGCAGAGCACATAATTACTTCTTTTATTTCTTCCCAGGTTACCAAATTCATACCAAATTCATTCATGTCAGATCCATAAATAAAAGTTAAAATATAATTTCCAAAATCAACCAGCAAGCAACACCTTAGTTAGAAAACACTGTAGTATCCTCATACTTGTGAAATAATTTTGTTTAGTTATCAGTTACAGTATTCAACATCACCATTATTAATGCCTGATTCCACTACATAGAATCTTCAAACCAGGATAATTTTAACAGAGAAGAGGTCACTTGTTAAAAGAAGTTGAAAATGTCTGTAATTCCCCATTACTGACCATATAAAGAAGCAAGGAAACAAACAACCCAGGAAATTTCTGACTATGGGGAGATGGCTGAAAACTTTTCTACCCATGTCATGTGTATATTGTGACATCAGACTATGCTGAGTAATCAAAAGCAATTTAGCCATTTCTAAAGTCTGTTTGAAAGCATTAAATTTACAGTGTCATTAAATTGGCCAACATCTTTAGGAGCTATATAGAATAATCCACCAAGATTTCTAGCAATGATTGTTGGGTTTTATACAAAGTAATAATAATAATAAAACATTCCCATATGCAGGTAAGCCTGACTCCTTATGATGAGCAGAGAGAGACTGAACTGTGCCTGAAAGCTGCACAGCAACTAAGATGCAAGAGAACTACTAGCAAAGCCTCAGAACTGGAGAATAATTTAAGTCACTGCAGTTTTGCTGCTGATGAAAATTGGCTTTCCCCAAAAGGTGAGTAGAAGACACTTTTTTTTTTTTTTTAATTAACTATCAAAGTATGAGAAATTCCTCAAATGAATAACAGTATTAATTCACAAAGAAAGTCATCCTATGCATATAGGAGGAATTTCAGGCACTGGAGCTCTACAGGTGTCAGTAGGATGTCATGAGGATAAAATAGAAATTCTAGCAAGAATTGGATCTGGTGTTGACCTCCCTTTCCCAGAGACTGTCCCATTAAAAGTCATATTTTCATGGGTAGGAAAACAAAAGCAAGGTGATGGGACAGACTTCAGCAGAATTTCCTACCCTTTCCACAGTATGTTTTTTACTTTCCTCACTCCTTGGAAACAAAACAGCCCAACTCTTTTCCCCTATGGGGAACCCAAAACAAAGAGAATTGTAGATGAATCAGAACTGTGTTATCAGACAGAGAAGTAATCAGTCTGGGGATGGAGAGATGAAAAAGTAAATTTCACCTTAGCAACCTGAGATAAAGCCATGAAAAATGTTGTGTGTTCCCCATCAGGGAGAAAATGACTATCAGATTTATATTGAATCAAGATGTTTTTATTCAGGTTCCCAGAGCAGGTGAACAATTTGCTAAGTGGCATGAATACATAAAATATTTCCTTCTTCTCTTTCTATAGTGGCCTACATATTCTAGCCATCACTGACATATTGACATGTCAAACAAGTTAGAAATAGGCATGGGAACTGATGTTGATTAAATTTTATTCTGGTATCTGGAAAAGGGTACTCCAGTGAGGAGTTATGTTATCGCTGTTTAACTTAGTTTCCTAATCTGATTCTGGGATTGGTTGAAGAGAGGTGAAGACAAAAGATTTGTGATTAATATTTGACAGAAACTTTAGGAAGTATTTTTCCAGTTAACATTTTGAATTTTCTTTTCTTATTTTGGGTTTTGACTGTTGGTCTTTGTTCTTGCCTTTTAATTTGCCTCACAGAGATCTAGCAGCTTGCTTCTTTGTGCTCAGTGTTAGCCTCATGAGCTAGGCTTCATTTCAATCTGAACAACAGCTCAGAAGGTTATATAATTTCACTGCTGCAGTACTTGTTACTGAGGCAAAGTTTCTTGCCCTGTTGTGAGGTGGTGGCACATCAGCTTCCCAACAAATGCTGGTTCAATGCAGTATCCTGGTGATAACCAAGAGACAAACTCACAAAGTCGTGCCAAAGCCCACACAGAAGTTGTCAATCTGTAAATTTAACAGACAGTTTTGTCATTGGCATGAGAAAATTTGTAATGTAAATTGCAGAAATTTCCTGAAATTTAGGCATTGATTTTCTTTGTTTATTTCCTTTCCTGACTTTTGGCTGTGTTTCAGTATCACCCTCTAGCACTCATTATAGATTCACATCTGGATGTATTGCGCATACACTGCTTTTACAAAGTCTCTGTGCATTTGTGTTAACATTTTATTCTTTGAAATTATCAGCAATTTTAAATCCCATTGTTCCACTATAATTATTCCTCTGCAATTTGTGTAGACAGTCTCTTGTATAGCTTAGCTGCAGTAGGTTTTCTTTTAAGTTGAACAAGAAAAAGTGCTTGGGTGGAATAAAAATAAGTGTCCAAACAAGGTACTGCACTACAGCAAAGCAAATATTTTTAATTAATATATATTAATATATTCTTAAAGTAATTAACTAATCTGATTTTAAAGCCACTGAAAGACCAATTTTGACAGTATTGTGATTCCCTGAGACAGGTCATACATTTTTGACCAGCAGTTTCCAAACCTAATCCAAGAACTGCAAAATAAAATTCAAACTAAGCTGTTAGTGAGCAATCAACATTAATATTTAAGGAAAGCTGAGAAACTATGGAAACTGTAGCACAAGAGCTGAAGTTTGAAAGAACTCACTCCTATCTCTTGTTTACTTAAATATGTATTTAAATTTAAGATATCAACTGTAGAACCCAATTCAGGAAAGTATCTGTTCAGAACAGCATTCGAGCCTCTATATAGACTCAAATAATGCTGATTTATGCTTCATTCTTATTTTAATGTACCTATTTCATCCTGGTTATGCAGGATTTCAGTTAGGACTTCCCTACATCCTCATCAGACTTGAAAAATCACATATTTGCAATTCATTAGTATGATCCTGCACCCAAAGGAAAGTCTCTGCTCACATCTTTCCTTTGGAATAATATTTGAAGTTGTGATGTGTATTGTTTGGTCTTGGCAATAACTTTCTCAGAGACACTAATTGATTGCCACTGGCAAGGAAAAGCCATGCTTCAAATGGATAAATATATAATAACAGCAGCTCATTGAAATGGTGGTGGATTTTCTATAACATCTAACCTGTGGCATTTTAAACAGACTGCATGGATTTCCCCAACCCTTACACTGAGAGAATTCTAGGACCAAAGCCTGCAGCTGCACAAACTTGCTTGTGTAGAAAGCCTTCAGGTCCTTGTTTATAACCAAGATCTGTGTCTGGTTTGCTTCTCAGCACCAGAGGACATCTCATCTCTCCAGATTTATTTTTTTTTCTGTCCCTGAACCACACTGGGAATAATTTGTTGCTCCCCTCCCCATCTCCACCTTTGGTCCACAATAGGCTCCAGGATGGTGGCTATGTTCAATGGCAGCTGGAGGACTGTTCTGGGTTATGTTGTACCTGGACTTTTCTCTGAGAATGAATGTTCAAAACAGGAGAGACAGAAAAACAGGCTGGAAATTCAAGTTAATTTTCTTTCTTTCACATTGCATAAGTCAAATTGAATGAGAAAACTATCCCAGAATTAGTACCAAGTAGTAGCAGGAACATTATTGTAGGGAAATAAGAAAAATTCTAGTTTTTACAGCATCTGACGGTCAGACTCCATTAACACACAATCATCTTGTTTGAAAAAAGTGACTACAGTTTTATTGGTCACAGTGGGGCAAAGTTACCTGCTTTGTTCTTCATAAATCTGAGCAGTGACTTAATTTTCATCTTTAAAAGTACAGAAAGTCAGATTTAATGAGTACACACCAATGCAAATTCTTCATTATCTTACATCGTCATAGCAAGAATCTCCCCCAGACTATAAATTAATGGAGAATGTAACCTGCAGAAGCCAGGAAAAAAGTGCATCACCTGTACTTAGTGTTCTGTTCATCTTTTTATCTGTTCTTGTCATAGAACACAAGCCAGTTGGTAAAGTAGTTTGAATTTTTTATATGCATGGGACAAGGAGTGCTGTTATAAAGAAAAAATATCTCTAGTTATCTTTAAAACTGATATATTGCTATGCATTCCTGAACTCACATTCTTTTCCTCTGTTTAATGTAAATTTATAAGAATATTTATTTCAAACATCTACAAGCCTAATCTTAATAATGAGAGATTCATTTGTTTTCATAAGCAAATCTAAACAAAAATAACACCATCAGTAATACACAGATAAATGGAAAATAGGGATTAGTTGTTATCCCTTACAAAGTGTTTGCAGAAATGCTTATTTCATTGGGGGCTGACAATTTGAATTTCCTTTCATAAGTCATTACAGATGATCTATCTAGGCTTGAAACAGATTTTTCCATTTATCCCTTGTCTATGAGAATGGGGAAATACAAGTAGACAAATATAACAATCTTGGAGAGTTTGGTGTTTTTCTGCATCATTGTAATGAGACATTTTAACTGCCATAAGGCTATGTATGGAGAGATCATTGAAGCTATATTATTTCCTATTACCACTGCATAAAGATGAAGAAGTTCTCTGTATTCATGATTATTCTATACATAATAAATGATGAGGCAGAGAATATTTAATTTCTTCCTCAGACTGTCAAAAGAGGAAGACTGAATATTGGAATTCTTTTATGCAATCCTAACTTTCTGATTAATTTCCAGCAATAAGGACACATTAAGGTAAGGTGTCACTCAGACCCAGCAGACAATGAGGAAAGTGACTTGGGGAGAATTTTATAGATGAAATTGCTTTGCAGTGTGGCTACGGTAACACTAGAAAGAGCTTTATTCTTTCCTCTGTAGTCTGGCACCAACCTTTCCCTCTCTATAGGCTCCTGAATGCCATCACTGGCATAAAACAAAGGCTGAAAGAGCCCATCCTTGCCTGTATTTTAAGCACATCTCAAGTTCCCAGAGTTTCCAATCACATCCAAGACTGGGACACTGTTCTTCATGGCACCTAACCCACAGCTCCTGCACATCTATCACATAGTCCACTATCATTTGTCTGCTCAATTCATGCTGTGGTATCCTACCACCAAAATAAAAGGTACTGGCTTTTATTTTGGTAACACTACTATCTGAGTTTAAACTCAAGAGTGGACAGAAATCTTGTCTAGATTGTTGAGACCATCAGCTTTACTTACTGCTTTACCAGTGCACCTGCATCTCACCTCACATGGGGACAGATTTTGGAAAAAAAGGCCAAACATAATGAAAGCTGCATTAAGGCAAGCCCTTTGAAATACCCCTACTTCCATCACTCGTGTTTTCCAGACTGGTTTCTGCAGCCTAGTTATACATGACAATGGAGAGAGCTGGTACTCTTACTTTAGAACAGTTTGGGAGCTGAGGAAGCAAGGAAGAGCCTTGGTGTGATGTGAGACCCTGGGCACATAGGCTGTGCTAAACTGTGTTCTCAAACATGAGATTACTTTCTATCGAATTTGTCTTGGGATTTCCTCATCCTGTTTGAGAGAACTTCTTGACGTTCCCTGCAAGATCTGGGTATTCTGTAAATTTTCTAGTGGTCTTTTCAGTGAGGTCTTTCTTGTTTTGCCAAGAGCAGCCAAAACACACAATATGGTGGAAGAGGAAGGACTTTGCTGGAGTACCTTCTGCCAACAGTTCATCCATAGATTGGCTTTAGTAATGAGTCTGGCTGTCCATCCTGAGATGTGCTCATACCTAACCTAACAACACTAGTAACAGGTGCTGTAGCACATACAGAAACCTCATCTTGCATAATGTCTGACTGATTTATGAGACATTGAAACAAAGCTTTTTAAATGCTCTTGAGAAGGCAGCCAGCATTGGAACAGGCTGCCAAGGGAAGTAGTGGAGTCGTCATCCCTGGAGGTATTTAAGAGATGTATGGACATGGCACTAAGGGACATGGTTTATTGATGGGACTTGATAGGTTAGGTTGACTGTTGGACCTCATGATCTTTTCCAAACTAAATAGCACAGATGGAAATTCCAGAGATACATTTCTCCTTTATATTCTCACATACTCCCTTTCTGGAATGGTGTTCAAAAGAGGAAATTCCTGCATACTCATCATCAACAAATCAAAGTGAGCTTACCACAAGCAGCTTGGCTGCAGCTGACTGATGATCTTGTATGCCTTCTGTTGGAGTTTTCCAGTGAGGTTTTTGTGCTTTGCAGGAGGAAAAGCAGAAGTGCAGATGTACACTTCCGAAATATTCAGTTAAAAACCCTTTATAAAAGTTTTGATTTTATTTATTTATTGTTTTGTTTTGTTTTAGAAAGGAATGTTTGATTGAGCAACGATTACAGGAGCCTGGTGTCCTCTGTAATTTGGATTTTAAAGTTTCATAGAAGTAGTTGCTTTACATAAATTTGAAAAAAAAAAAAATCTGTATGATATATTATTTGGTATTTTTGATTGATCTGTGGTTTCACTTGGGCCCTTTACATTAATTAACCTCAAAGCCCTGTTTTCCTGAGCAGCCTTATTAGAAAATCAAAGTAATCAATGCTCATATAAAATGATTTAGAAAGAACTGGAGAGGCTGAAAGTTATTTTATAAAGTACCAGGTGTACTTCCCTTTCTCATCATCTGTAATTTCTTTTAAGCATTTCATTTTTTTTTCTTGCTCCAAATAAACATACTTTCCTGTGACTTTCCTTTCAGCCTTCTTCTCAAAGGAGAGCCATGCAATTTGCTTGGCTCATTCCTACAACTGCTCCCTGAAAGCTTCCTGCTTTTCTGTGTACACATTCTTTCCTGTATTTTGCTTTTCTGTAGCCATACTTCTTTCAGCCCAGGCTTCCAACAGCGCTGTCTTCCTCTGGTCGAAATGTCTGCCAAGTACTAATGCAAAGGAAGAGACATAAGCGAGATTGTTGGGGCTCAAAAAGAGCAGCTACTGCAGATCAACTTTCCTGCTAATAGCACTTAGCACAGAAGACAACGGAAGGATCCAGCTAATACCTCAGAGTTTTTGCTGAGTGTGAAGTGTGCAGTATAACTTCTGCAGCCTGATTGTGGAATAAAAGCATTGTGAGCTGCTATACTGGGACTGTGTGCTCAAACTTCTGAAGAGCTCTACTGTTTGTCTTGAAACTCTTGAGCAATGGTTAATTGCTGTGCCAGAATAACAGAGAAAAGTTATAATCTATTATCTAGTAGAACAAGAAGTGATGATGGGAAGAATTCTAACTATGCTTTTTTAGCCTATTATTATTAATATGGTAGAATGGTCAATAGTGATAAAGTGATGAGAGAAAGCAGAAGTTTTTTTTCTAAACATTCTTAGCTGTATATTGGAGAAATGTAGATAAAGAATTCATCTCCTTTGCTGGTAGCAATACCATTTAAATATTATGTTAAGCCAAAACAATAAATGCTTAATCAGTAGATAGAAACAATGTGCATTTACGAGCTTAAAAATGCTAAGTCATTTAAGTTGAATTAAAATAGACTTCAGAAATCTGAAAGATTATATTGTCATGAAATTTAAGTTAACTGAATGATCCAATCAATTCCAGGTTTGTCAATCTGACACCTATCTGAATCAGATAGAGAAAATCATCATAATAAAGTATAAACGAAAGAGTAGAACAAATAACACAAACCTTCAGAAAATAGATCTCGACAGTCCAAGCTTGAAGTTAATTGAGCCTTTAGCGGGTCATCAGCTTGCTTAGATGGGACAGGGATGCTAGTTTCATGATGAGAGCTGGGAGTAGAAACGCAAAAGAGCTAAATGAAACAAAGTTTTCCTAGGAACAAAACCTTTTGGATTTGCTTACATTTTTAAAATTTCTCTGGCACATGAAACCACAAGATTGCCTTTTGTGCAGATACATCCTCTTCAAAGAGAGGAATAATGCAGTAAGTTAGGAACAGCAGAACAAACTCCTTTCTTTCAGCTGAGATTGGTTTCTTTCTTTATTTTACATTCATACTGAAACTTCAGGCAGTGTGCCTGCAGGATAAACTGTGAAACCTCTGTTTTGTCCTCTAGCAAATCTCAGCCTGTTACTTTTATAGCTGCATTAAGAATCCTGTAGAGAACTGCCTTTAGGATGATCAAGTGTGGAATGTGTTCTTGCTATATGAATGGCCTGGACAACAACAACCTTATGTGGAGCCTGGAGTTGGACTCATTGATCCTTGTGAGTTCCAACTCAGGATATTCTGTGATTCTGTGAAACTGACATAATATCCCTAGAACAGTGTAATGCATTTTAATAGGTAGAAAAAGATGTCCTGATAAGTAGAACAGGAATAGTTTCAGGTGTAAAGTCAGAAGGAAATAGTACGGCCACATTTGAACAGAAGAGTATAGGACCTCAGAGGCATCCTGAAATGAACCCACACTTCATGGCTGATACTCAGTTGGTAAAAAGGGTAATGCAGTCTTGCAGTGTTTAAACTGAGAAGCAGAGGCTTATGTATTTACTTTACAGTTTGAGGCAACTGCTACTGAAACACCGCCAATAAGAAAGATGATAAGGTAGGAAAGTTTTGGACAATAAAAGAATGAATTAAGACATAGGAAGCATGGTTTATGGAAATATATGAGTACTAGATTTGTGAAACTTACCAGAGACAAGATGAAGAAGTAATTGATCATATTTTTGAGGGACCAGAGCTCTTCAGCTTAGTCTGCAGATCAAAAACCTAATGATTCATACACCACTTCACTCAAAGACAAAATACATTAATGAGCACAAAGGGTAAGCTTGTTGGAAATTTCAGTGTTATTTTTATCATCAGAGTATTTCTTTTTCATGTTAAAGCATGATGGAAAAGTACTTGGGATTACCTCTGCATGGTACGAGTACTCCTCTTACAAGCAGAAAATACAACTGGTGTCAGTTTGTGGAGACAGAGGTCACAGGTTTTCTGCAAAGACTGTCTCCATTACAAATCTTATGTCTCCATTTCTTTCATATGGGATCCAAGTCCAAAGAAATAAAGTGTCATGGATACATGATGGCAGAGATTGTTTCTACTTCTGTAGGCAACCCTGGATGAACATAACTGCAAGGAAGTCTGCATAGAATTGCTTAGTCTGAAAGGCTAATGGCAGGAAATGAGTCTTCAGTTCAGACCCATGTAAAATAATATAGCCACAATCAGAAGAAAAATACTTAAGTGTGTATTAGTAGAATTAATTCTAAGCTGTTCATATTCCTAGCATATTTACACAGATAATTTTTAGGAGCATTCAGGTGTTTTTTTGTGTTTTTTTTTTGTTTGTTTGTTTGTTTGTTTGTTTGTTTTTAATTAATTAATTCAGATAAACATACTTCAGCATTTTCAGTTTTCTTTGGGAGTCTCAAATTGTATTGTTCTTGATGCAGATGGATGAAACAAACGAGTGTAAAGTTTTATCTGCATACTGTCAAAACACATTTGAAAACATAACCTTAAAGCTTTTAGTGAGATAAAACAGTACCACAATTTATTAACAGGAATATTTTATGTAAGAAAGGCAAAGAGGAGGAAAGAATAACCTTTTCGTATAAACATAAACTCTTATTCTGTTTTGAGGAGAGGGCTGGGAGAGTTTTATATTAGTAAAAGGTAAGCAGAGATGTTACTTCAAGTACCCTGTCATGTATATAACCTAACCTCACCTTTGAATTAATGCACAGCAACTTTTTGTGCAGTAATATTTCCTAAATAATGTGCAGCAATATTTCCAGCTCCTTTCAAAGGCTTTACGGTCATACTAGTTTTCAAAGTGCTAATATTCTAAACTGCAGTCATATCCTAACTGATAATACTAAAAGGAATATATGCAAGTATCTGAAACATTGCCCATGCTTCAACTAATCACGTGAATATTGCAGGTACACATTATTCTGCTCAGGGAAACAGAAAATTTCATTGCTAATTGTTCATAAAAGGTTTACTTAACTGGAATTTACATTTCTTTAAGTGACACTTGCAGACAGAGAATGTCTAAGCTCTCATTAAACACATTTTATTAACAATTATTTAGTACATATCAATTAATTTGTCAAAGAGTTTCTTTCCCTTCATCCTATCCTTTTTGCATAACAGCTTGTCTGCATAGAGTTGTTTTTTGTCTTCTGTTCCAAAAAGTGGTGCTAAGGAGATAGAGAGAGGAAAAAAAATAATAATAATAATAAATAATAAAAAAAAAGAGAATATTCACTAACATTGAGCCACCCCTGTTAATACCAGACTGAATAAAGAAAATCTGGCATAAAGTCATAAAGTTGATTACCCTGATTTTAGACTCTGTGTGGCTTCATCTTAAAAAAAACTAAAACAGCCATACTTCTCACTGTGCATACATTCCTACTGCAAAAAGCACTTGTGCAGGAAACATAAATCAGAGGAAAATGACATCCCATTCTTATGCATTTTACATTGTACCATAATTAGCAAAGCTAAAGAGGGGGAAAGAGGTGAAGAGAAATCCACATGAGATCAATGGCATTAAGAACTACTGCAAACTAATTTCACAACAAGAAGGCAGACCTTCCTTGACCAAAAATCTTTATATTTTTAACTTGTTCCAGTGAATCTACATGGGGAAAGGTGCAGTTTAGCTGCACCTGGGTGTGGGTTTTCCCCATTGCCATGCAGAGCAGAAATCCCACATGCCTTCCTCACCAGCACAACTGATTTAACATAGCACAGGTTAATGTCAACATTCAACGAAGACTGGAATGTGCTAATTGTTTTCCATAAGGAAAATCTTATCTGAAAGAGGAAGGCTGGGGAGGAAGCTGGCTTTTTGTAAAACAAGATCAACTTATGCTAAGAAAAAAAGAGATAATCGCTGCCAGTCATGAAAGGATTTAAGGTTATCAGCTCACCAAGCCTGTGCACAGAGATGCTGAAAGAATGTGATCAGGCAGGGTTGGAGCAGTGCACGACATAGAGGCTGCTCACAGATAGGAGATAGTCTGTATAATATCCAAGAACCCAAACCTGTCTATCCCATATAACCTCTGTCCTGCTCCATCCTCCTCCCTGCACTGTTTGGTGATGTGGGGAAGGTGTCTGGCTTATCAGTGACCTCATTCCTTGCTCCCGAGTGGTATCATCTTGGAGGAGAAGGCAGTATTCTTCAATTCCTCTGACAGACTTTTTATTCCCAATGTCTTTCTGGAACTTCCAGAGAAGATCAACTCCTAATTTATTAACGCACAGAATACAGCCTGAGAACTGCAAAATTTGGTACAAGTACAGGCAAAATTTGGTTAGGATGACTGGGAATGTGATAAACCTTGTGTAAATTGCTATAAAATTACCATTTAGTGTGATGCAAGATAGGCTTTGTCTCTACTTTTCTCTTTTCCCATTTATTTTTTTTTAACAGTTGCTAATTACCTAAGTGAGGGAATACAAAGTACTGATTTGTGTTTTTCAGTCTGCCAACATAATAAATGTTCACAGGGTTTTATTTTTATACTTTAACAATAGAAAAACAGATGGTGTGTGTTATTCTGCGGTGTCCTGTGCACTATCAGTATTCTCAAAGCAGTATGTACACTAAACTTAACATAATCGCACAGGGAAGGGAGAGGGAATATCATGGCAGCTGTGTTGGTATTTTCATTAACAGCATAGTGGCCATTTCTGCATGCACAGCACCAGGGAATCATACAAAGGCTCATGGGACTGCGTAGTTTGGAAGGGACACCTAAGGTCACCACATCCATCCAGAAGAGCCTGTCACATCAGGTTGCTCAGGGCCTTGTGCAATCAAATCTTGAATATATTCAAGGATGAAGATCCCACAGACTCTCTGGATCACCCATTCCAGTGTTTGGCCACCCACAGAGTAGTATTTGTTCCTAATACCTAATGGTAATTTCTGTCATAAAAGCCTCTGTCTGTTCCATCTTATCCTAGCACTGTGCACCTCCAAGAGCAGTCTGAATCTGTCTTCTCTACAACCACACATTAGTTACAGACAGCAATACCTCCTCTGAGGCTGAAAAACAAACAAACAAGCAAAAACAACAACAAAACACGTTTGTCTCACCCTCTCCTTGTATGCCATTTCTTTCAGCTTCCCCAAACATCTTGGTGGACATCCACAGCACCTCACGCATCCTCCAAGGCTAAAATCTTTGGTGTAAACTCTGCTTCAGAGAGCATGTAATTCCCCTGCCCAACTGATCCAGACCCTGATCACATCCCACACAGGCAAGCAGGATATAATGTTGAACTATAACAAATATGATCATGAATACTGATTTTTCACAATGTTTACCCTCACAGGCATTTGGGGCCACCTTTGGGGAGCCAGTAACTCTTAGAAACCTGAAACTTCATCTTGTTCAGAAGGAAAATGTGAGACAGACAGCACAACGAGAGGAAAATATCTGCACTGTTCAAGTTTCTTATACTTCCCAGGAAGTGTTTAGACTGTCTTCTGACAGTCTTCCTCTCAACCTACTCTCCTGCTTTTCTGTATTTTCCAACTCCTCATCCTTTCTGGATTGGATTATTTCCATTCTTTTGCTATTTGTCAATAGGTTGTATTTGTTTAAAGTGGCTTAAAACTTAAAAGCATAAAGTTAATAGCTTATTCCTGTTGGATATCAGTGAAACAGTGACAGTTCTTAATGTGTAGTGGCTCTGTCTATATGGGAGTTCTGCTACTGCACTGAGATATAACTCTTGTTGTGTGGGACTAGTTAACCCTTTATGCTTTGAGCAGAAGGCAACGTTAGCTCCATCAAATAGAAGTCCATCTAATGTGCTTAAAAATTTTAGCTGTCTTCCTTAGGGCTGTATCTTGAGTTCAAGGAAATAGGGGCTTATGAGCACAGTGAAGTGATTACTGCAGTAGCCCACATAAAACAGAATTCCAGCCTGATCAAGGGATTTCTCTCTTTCTATCCACAAATCATTTTCCATACAAATGTGATGTGGTCTTGGCCATAACCAACCATAGGCTGTATTACATGCTCTGTCTCTTGGAAAGTGCAGAATGAGTTATTCCAATTTAAAATTAGGTATAAATTCATTTAAGTGCAAGGGTAAAAATATTAAATTACAGGAAAATACGATCTATACTTTGGGTCTTCTTTTTGTTTACTTGCCCATCACTGAACAGCTATGGTTTGCTTTTGATATAAGTGCTGTCTCATGTCAGTACATCGATGATCTTAAATGATTAGGCTTACTGGGGTTTTGTACAAAATATTTAAGGATAGAGGTCGATACGCAGCCTATCAGTACTCTAGTGATTTCCGTGTAAAAAAAAAAAAAAAAAAAAAAAAAGAAAAAAAAAAAAAAAGAGAGAGAGAGAGAGAGAGATTGCCCATAAAGCTATATTAATTTTCATTCAAAATACACTTTAGTAAAAGTATGTAGTTTGAATTTTTTTAACTCATGAGTACAAATAATCCATCCTCATATTCTTACATGGCATCTCTGCCACTTGTTTCCTGTTTGTATTCTATAATAGCTTTTGTATTCTCTCTTGCTTCTCCCTAGCAATTTGTTTCATTTATCCTTAAGTGCATCCAAATATTTGATCACAAAACTCAAACAGTAGCTCTGCCAATTAGAGGGAAACAACTTTGATGTGCCTGATTACAGATGAAACAAAAATAAATATGGGTACTTACAAGAAAGAATTTCAAGCAGAAAGACAAACAGTCAAGATAACAATCTTATGGTTGTGAAGTCATGACAAATGCAAAGGCAAACTGAAATGAAATAAATAAATAAATATACTTCAATGGAACGAGATTGATAGGCAAAAAAAAAATATGTTGAAAGTAATTAATATTTAATTCAGGAAAGTTTTTCCTAAACAATATTTATATAGGATGCTGAAGTATAATACCAAATAGCAAAATTGTCAGTGACAAGGAACATCTGGCAATATATGCTCAGTGTGTGTCAAAATAAATGAGCTGGAAAGTAGAAGATTTCAATTGATAACAAAATCAAAAAAAAACAAATTGATGGATAATGTTGAACAGATTTTTTTTTCTATTCTATGAATTCATTTGATATACTCTCAAGATAAAGAAATAAAATACATATATATTTCTAGAATATATATATTAAAAAAAGTAGACCCAGAATAATTTCATATCCTTAGTGTGCTACATACAGGACTTAATCCCAAACCTTTTGATGTTTTAGGTTACTCTCTCCATGAATTTTAATGGTGATGGGATTCCTAATGTCCTCTGTTTAGGATTCCTTCTCTGGGGCACATGTTATTAAGTGTGTAGGGAGCTTTTTCTGTTCTCTTCCTAATACTTATCGTACAGGTGGCATCACAGTAACAAAACACAGGAACTGCTACCCTGACCTTGCTTTGCTTTTGTTCCCTTTTCACTAGAGCTAATATGCAATATATGGTGAATTCAAGGAAAGAAAGAGAGCTTAAAAGTTGATGTGTGAAATAAGATATTTATGTATAAATGGGTAGGAAAAGTGAGGACTCTTTAATCCATGGAGGGGAGGGATGGCAAAAAAGCAAAAGGATACTCATGGCAAGGAAAGAATGGAGCATCAGGGGAAAAAGCAGACCATGGATTTTTATCCTGTTCCTACCACAACCCATTAAAACTCACTGGAAAAGTACATTGTATACAGTGTGTTGACACATCTTGACAGGAGTCAGAAATGGTCATCTTCATTTGGAACAATAAATAAATTATCCAAGTGTTCATTTAATGCCAAGCTGAATTCATCTGATCTTGAAAACTAACAGTTCTGGACCCAATTTTTGGACTGGAGATCTCCCAGATGCCATAAACACAGGCCATGTATTGTGGCTGAATGCTTGGCAAATGCTAAACCATGGAAACTGAATGAGTGGAAAGACTTTTTTTTTTGGCCCAAGCACAGCTACTGATTTGACAGATGGGAATACTTTGTTTTTAGCAGGACCTGGTGACATACTCATTTCTGACAAGTGCCAGAGGCAGAGCTGAACGATCTGACCCAGTCTGTCAACTTCCAGTCTTTAATGACACCACTGGGTGAAAAATGCAACATGTGAGCAAACTATGAGCAGATTCAAGGCAAATTAATTAATGATATTTTTTGAATTTCTGAGTTTTCATATCTTGATATTAAGTATTCTAATACCAGAATCCTTTATATATCTTTTTTCTAAAAAAAAAAAAAAAAAAAAAGTGTCATCTGACATCCCAAATCTTCATTTCCTGAGCTGTCAATTTGTCAATTTGTCATGTGCTTTGTGGTCACAGTGACATTTCACAGCTTTCAGGCAGAGACTAATATGATTCACATTGTCATAAACTGGGAATCGTTTGTTTGATGTCAGCAGAATGACAGCAAGGCAACAAAAGTAATCAGAACCGGGTCCTCCATCTGTAAGGATTTTTTGACTTGATGATGATAACCAAATGAGACATACCAAGATTCCCAAAAGTATTTTTATGAACAACTGTCAAATTAGTTAAAAGCAGAATCTAGAAACTGAGATTAACAAATCGTCTTCATCCATGTTTTATTGTTCAGCAGATAAATATTTTAATAGCAGTCTTTAAAAATGTGAATTGTTTTATGCAGTTACAGAAAATTCACATTACCCATCATTATGGAGTACATTGCAAATTCAAGTCATTTGAGATCTACGTAAGCACTCTGTTCTTATGCCCTTTACTGTACTTAGTTTCTTGCAAGTGTTACACAAACACTATTTGTTTACAGAGCCATAGGTCCATGCCAGTTGATTGCTGCAGAAGTTGTGGCTCTCACCTCCACCTACTCCTCCTGCTGTCCCCACTCACCCAGCTGCTGGCTGCTGCTCACTCAGCTCACCCAGATGAACAGACCTTGTGACACTCCTCAAGGGATTTGGTCAAGGCTGGAAGAGCATCAGGGGTAATTTAAGGAAAGCAGCTGGCTCCATGCTGAAGATGATAAGGAATGCTCATCTACCTTCTCCTGCTGGCTGAAATGGTGAATACTTGGCTGTAAAGAGCGGATGAATTATCTTAAATGACATGAGACATTTTCATCTCAGTGATTCGACCATAAGCCTCATGCAAGTCTTTCCTCCAGACTGGAAAACTGAAACAAATGTACATTGCCCAAGATACCAAGACAAAAGTTAGAAATGCAGCTATCTGTGCTACTTCTGTTTCCTGTTCACTGACTGCACCTTTTAAAGTATTTCATGAAATGTGGCAGAAAAAACACGAGAACAAATCTTTCAAGGTGAATTGACACTAATGCAAGCTAAAGGGGAAGTAAGAATCTGTTTGAAAGTGTTCTTCAACTAGAAACAGGTTGAAGAAGTAGCGCTATAAGAAGTCAGTTTTACATAAATACATTTGAGGTATCCACCTGTTGGCCAGTCCTCAGTGCAAAGCCAAATTTTTTCAGACTTTTTGTTCAAACACAGCTTATTCTTTTCTGTGTGTAACGATGATGTATGAGCAGATGCTTCTAACAGGCAAAGAAGTGAATTACATTGCAATCCTCACTAGTATGAGGTGATTCTCAGGCAGGCACGATTTGCCTGTGGGTTTGTAGAAACAGTAAAAGGTCAGCAACATGTCACATCCCTTCCAGTTTAGAGGTTTTGGAGATGTGTGTCTTTGTACTAGTCCACTCGGAACAGATTCACAACCATTAGGAACAGTCTACAAGAATTGGCTTTGTTTTTCCAGCCTTTCTGATACTTTCTGGTGAGTAATTAGGGGAGGAACAGGAGTAACTAAGGGACATGGAGCTGGGTTGAGAAGATGGGAATCCAGCAGGCTGTACAGAGGGCTCATCAGAGAAGCAACATAAGCAACTATGCTTGAAGGTCTTCTTGCATTTCTAAGGGCACATTATACTAATGATATTTTAATGTCCTAAGAGTAAAGTAGGCAGCTGCAGTACATTTAAGCAAGATACTAGAGGGAAGACATCTGTCCCAATATTTTAAAGTTCTCATTAATTACCACCAATTGCTTTCAGAGTAACTACAAAACTCTGCCACTGCTGTCCCTGCTCCAAATCTTGTGTTTGTGTGTGTAGGAGGAGAGACACAGAATCCTCTGTATAATTAGTATATACAAAACTATTCCTCCAGTAATTCTTACTGAACTGAAAAACATAAATAATTCCAGATTATTTATCTCAAAAGAAGTTATCGTATAAAAGATCATCAGACACTCACATCCCTAATATGTATTTAAATTTAATTATATCTTGAGAATATGACTCAGAAAAGTGTTAATGATGATTGCATCACTCTAATAATAAAAATTTTCCCATTTTTTTCCCAAAAGTTCTAGTACCTGACCAGCTGTGTAATATGTGATCATCATGTATCAAACACTCCTGATGAAAGAATAAGTCCCATGTTCTGTACACTAAAGCAATATCCTGTCCCATGCTAATTTCTGTCATAGACTTCTTTCTGTGCTACATTTAATATTCTCACTCATTCTTTCCCTAAAGGTAAAGCTGAGATTATAGTCCTTTATGATTTAAGATTCCAAATCCCAATTTATTTGAAAAGATTAAAATTTTACTTTAGATTTACCAGATTTTAAGCCACAGTAGGAATTCATCAAAGACATAATGCAATGCAACACAGTGAGAGCTTACCCTATGCAGCCCATGTGTATCCCTCATACAGCATTTTGCATAGAATCCAAACTCAGTATTCTTGTTGTCTGCAGGGACATTTACAGCCAGGTGTTAATTTTAGTTGATCACCCAGGGGACAGTGAAAGAGTATTTCCAATCCAATTAAAACAACCCAAATCTGTGTTCCGAAAAGGCAGTAATTCAGGTTTGTATAATGAGGCCATATTCTGAGTTTCAAATTAGAATGTTAAGGCTCCTTTTGCGCTATTTTGCAGTCACCAACAAATTGTATCACTCAGCAAAATCTGAACATGAATAAGCAGTGCAGCTCAGGGTGTATTGGATGAGTCTTGTGACCATGGGTTCATTCTTCATGCAGACTTAAGTGCTTTTATTGACATTTTTGCGAGGACGAGTGAACACAATGTGGGAATATGAGAAACAACATTCATAGATGCTATCCTGTACAGCTGTGGGTCCCAAACATCATCTCTTTAAGCGAGCTCAATATACAGCAGCAAGGTTGTGATTGTGGGGTTAGGGAAGCCAACTTGTTGTGTGTTCAAAGCTGTTATTAATGGAAGCGTATTGCAACAAGTTGTCCAGCATGGCACCTATCCTCATTTTTTTACTATTTTTCTATTATTTTTCAAATCATTCCTAATGTTTCATATACTTTTTGAGTGCTAGTGACCAATGACAACACTTTCATAGAAAAATCTCTCCAGTTTCACTCTCAGTGATGACACCCCGCTCAGAATCCATATAGCTGTATTAGTGAAGTTGAGATTTTCTTTCCCATGCATGTCACCCTATTATTTATCCATAGTGAATTTCATTTTATCTGCCAGTTGCTCAGTGTGTTAAATACATCTGTGATTCTGCATTCTGCCCATCTATCCTGGATAACTTCATATCATCACAAACTCTGCCACCTCGCTCACTATTCACCCCTTTTCCTAAACAACATAGTGGTAAATAATTTAATGTATTGACAGAGAAAAAACAATGGAAAACAATTTGCACATGTAGTTGTCCCTGTACTGCTGTACTAGAGAAATTATTCAAATGACAGCTATGTGCTTCAGGAAAAATAAATAAATAAATAAAAGGAAAGAGAGAGAGAAAAACTGTCAGGCAAAGAGAGACTACAAGGACCAGAAGGAAGAGAAAATATTTTAATTTCTTTTATGATAAATAAAAGGCCTCCAGTAAACCTCAAATAGACATACATTTTAAAAGAATTCAGGAACTTAAAGTGTGTAATATCTCTTCTTCTTCTTCTTCTTCTTCTTCTTCTTCTTCTTCTTCTTCTTC
>NC_048894.1:119018404-119032749 GCF_011077185.1 Oxyura jamaicensis | reverse complement strand
TCTTCTTCTTCTTCTTCTTCTTCTTCTTCTTCTTCTTCTTCTTCTTCTTCTTTCTTCTTCTTCTTCTTCTTTTTCCCCAAAGATGGTTTGAAAGCAAAATATCTGAAAGCAGATTGATTTCTGAAAGGAGACTGATTTTTTACACCTGGTATGAAGATGGAGGAAAGTGGAAACAGGTATATCAATAGCATAGTTTTCTGACTGGGTCTCACCCTAGTGTGCATGGTTAAATACAAGAGTAGGTAATGTGTTGAAAATTGGGATGGCACTGTGAATCAGATCTCCAGGAACATCCCATGCCTCCAGGAGGTTGAAAGAAGAGGAATCAAAAATAAGGAAAGGTATTAATCCAGAGTGGGAAATGGGGCAGAACTGTATAAAATTGACCTCAGAATCTTATCCTAGAGCAGCAGACAGCCAAATCCAACACTGTCAGGCTGTCAGCACTGGTCCAGAATGGATCCATTCCCCATTCCCTTCCTACCATTGTATTCCATGAGTACTTTGTATGTCATAAGTTTCCATTAAAACCAGCAAGCAACGCCTGGCCTCCACCCATAACCAAGCCTGGGAAGCCCAGCAGTTCTCAGAAGTGCCAGACTCCCTGCAAGCATGCCGTGGGACTGGTCCAGGGAAGCACAGCCAACTAACACACGTGCAGAAAAGCCAGGCTGCATGCTCCCAGGAGGCAGGGCCCTGCACTACACATGCAAAGGCAACACATGGCTTCTACACTGCAAATGCCGACCTCCCTTGGGGTGGAGGTGGGCATGCCTGGGGCTCTGCATTCCTCCAAAGCCTGCCTCAGAGAAAACAGCTATTATAAATTATCTGTGTTAATGTTAATGCTGTGGAGCTGAACACACATTATCACATAGGTAGAACACAAAAAAAAATCTTACAGAAAAAAAAATATGTCACAGAAACAGCAGCTAGATGCAGTATATGAGAACTTAATGACTCTCATGCAGACAGCAGTTCCTTTGTTTCCCTTTGTTTTATTGACTTGTTGCTGGAATGTACCAGAGTTTCTAAATCTCTTCCTTTTGTCAATACACGATGAACCCATGCTATGAAGCTCAGCTACCTGTTTACCTGTGGTGGTGAATTTAAAATGTTGGCCTTCAAAGAGAAAACAGATCATATTTTAAGTTCAGTGAAAAAAATAAAAATAAAAAATGATAGCAATCAATGTGAAGTTTAAAAGCAAATTAATGGGGAAAATAGATGTAGTTACTGAGTTACTGGCAGATGCATAGACCACTGAAATTGCCTCAGTCAGTCATTTTATTGGCTTTTAAAAGACATAGGAAGAGAAGTCAGAGGCAAAATGAGGTTTTACTGCATTAACAGCAAGCCATATGCAGCTGGACTTACAAGCAGAGCTGCCAGAAGCACTGAAGGCCCCCATTTTAATTGCATGAATATCTGAACAGTCATGTTTGGCATAAAGTATTGAAGGAGTATCCTCAAAAGTCCACTTTTAGAGAACAGGCACGAATTATAACTCTGGGCTTTATTCACAACAAATTAGTCATACGGGTGTTGCATAATTTTGCTTTAGACAAAGAATGTGCAAGTGGGGAGAGAAGCTGATGCACTGGCATTTGGATGAAGTTTGCATGCATGAAGGGGTGATTTTCTAAGTAATGGGGGAGCCCGGAACACAAAATCCAAATAGATGGATTGGAGTAGCTTCAGCGATTCCCTCTCCTGCTCTGAGAGGCTACTGAGCATTCATTTGACGTGTAAATAATAGCTTTGATAGGGTCAAGCAAAATGCACCTATACAAACTTGAACCAGAATGGGAAAGGGGAATTTTACCCACAGAAAACTAACTAAATAAATAAATAAATAAATAAACATGGTAAAGTGGTCAGATCAACCCAGTTAAAGAAGCAAAAGTGCAGTGAAAGCTCTCATTTCCAGAATATAAGGATGCAGAGATTTTTAACATTTTGCAGTGCTGCTTGTTCACGTTTTCAGTTTTCACAGTAAACGTGTAAATGATGGACAAATTCTGTTTGCTGAAACTGACTTTTTAATATGGAATTAAAAGCTAGTTCTTTGGCTGGAATGTGTACATGGAACTGAGGGAAAAGCCACAGTTGAATTAAGAGGGTCTTAGAAACGGAAGGATGAGGACAGGTATGCCTGTGGAGCACTGGAAGGCAACTTGTAAAAGAACTCTCTGAGGAGTTGGCCAAGTGTTAATTCTCCTGTTTGTACTCACATCTAGCACAGAAATGGTCTGCTGGTGTTATAAAATCACGGAATCAGGAAGAGACAACATCTGATAAAGCCCACCCAATGAAGGCTAAAGTCAGCAGTAGCTGGGGTAACAGATATTGTTTATTACTAATAGAACAACATATTTCCAGATGATTCAGGGCTCTTGATGCATTGGCACCTAAACTATGACTGTCTTACTTTCAAGCACCCTTCTTTCCATTTGTTCAATTCACTTGATTGAAGCTGTAGGCTGGAAGCTCTTCGGGCCAGGAACAGCACTCATCAATGAACATGCTTAGCAAAATATAATCTAGGCTGAGACTTTTGAAGGATAACTCATACTCAAATAATGATGCAATGCCAGAATAAACTATTATCAGTCCTGCCTTGCTTCTATGATTTTTTTTTTAAATCCATTTCAATTCTTTTGTTAGCAAAAGTTCCTGATGTATTGATGAGCTGTGAAAAAGTGAATAATACCTTCTTGCTTTGTGTGAGCTTTGGCTTTTTTTCCTTTTTTTTTTTTTTTTTTTTTTTTTCTTGCTTTACCACTTCCATTTTTTTCAGAACTTTGTTCTTCTCTGACTGAAGCAGAGAAGTTCAGGTAGGTTTATTTTGATGTTAGTTATTACAAATATGCCAATAATTAGAAATGAAATTCTGAAACCTATTGTCTGGTTCTGAATTCTTGGAAACTGCTTCCTTTTACCCTCCAAACACACTACTCCTCTCCTCCACTTGACAGGATGCAATAACACTTAATGTTGGTTGGCATGTTGAGATCTCTTGGCTTAATCACAAGACCTCCAGTTAGCTGGCTTAGTGAGTATTTATATTAGATGCAATCTTTCTCTGAGACATGGAGATGTACCAGCAAAATGTTCTTCTATGAGCCAAAAACCTTATGAATACTTAATGCATGTTCTTTGGTAAGATGATAAGGAAGAATCTCTGATGAAAATTAAACACTGATATGTGTTTATTTATTTATTTATTTATTTTAATTACTGTTTTGCTTTCTAAAATGCAGTGACAAGTCGAATAAAAAGCGAAGCATCATTTGTTGTACTGACAAAACACCCATTAGCTTTTATGATGGCTATATTGGCTAGTGATGAGTGCTACCAGTAGACAAAGCAAGCAGTCACTGAAAAGATCAGTTTAAAATGTCAGAAATGTCTCTTAGGTTACAGGTGTTGAGGGTTATTAACACTTTATCACATTCATATGTACACTATTCCAAAAAAAAAGAAAAAAAAAGTAATGTTAACAGTATTTGTGAGGGAAAAAGATGCTGGGAGAAATGGGTTTGTGAGGATTTTTTAATTGTACATCCAACTTATAGTTCATACTCTGGCTGTGGAAATCTGAATACCAATTAGAAAAAACAACCCTCTCCGCCTCTTCTTGGTGAAAACTGTCATGTTAGTTGTGGAGTTACAGCACTCTTGTTACAAATGAGCCCTTAGGAACAGTAATTCTAGGTTCTCCTTAGCTCACATTTAGTGATGATCAATAGTCTCTCTTTTTGCACTTTGAATATTAAGATACCTGAGACCTCTCCTTTTGGAATCTTTAATAACAAGCAAGGGAAACAATTACATTTCAAACACTCACACCGGTTCCTAAGCATCCACATTCTAATAAACAGTGATGTCAGGACTCACCTCCTGCTGCAGCTGGGCAATTGAGCAATTTTATCATGTGCACAAATAGATTGTTTCTTTGGAAAAATCCTTTTAAGGCACATAAATTCAGAACTAAACAGTGGATTACAGAAGTGAAAACCATTTTTGTTTTTCATGAAAACAGTGCTGTGAATCTTTGAGGACTTTTCTCTTGAACAGGATTTAGAATTTATATGTCGGAAACAATACATTTTAAAAGATATCAAACTAAACCCTGGCTGGTGCTAATATGAATCATTTAAAAGGTTATATAACTGTCTCATGTCTTAATTTGAAGTAAATTGCTTTTTCTTTTAATTCTTGCTATGTGGTAAGTGTACATTTTGTCTATTGAATATCTTCCTATAAGAGACAAAAGTTTCTAGAGTTAGTGAATGGAAAGACAGGATTTTATGCTGTAAAATGCATTGTTCTAGCTGAAAAATCTACTACTAAAATCACCTTGTGCACTTTGTTCTCACATTTGCTCCTATGACTAGTGCTAACAATAAGTATACTGCTAAATAACTTAGCCCCATGATTAATTCCAAGATCCCACTCTCCTATCTTCACCTTAATAAGTTTTGTCATAATGGGCCAAAATAGCTTCCCTTGAGGCAGAGCCCAGGCAGTGGCACGGATAATTCACCCCAGGACTGCTCTGTATCTACAAGTTGTTCTGCACCAGGGTCAGGGGAGTGAGAGAGTGAGGCGGTGTAAGGCTTGTTCTGGATTTCAGTAAGACCCAACAACAAAGAGCTTAATAAGAGGACTGATTTAGTAAGACCGAGTAAGAAGAGGAATACAGATAGTGAGTAAATCTTATATCCTTTCAGATGCCATGCACACAGTGCTTGTGCAGCATCAGAGAGAGCAGATGCTATCTGTGGAGTGAAGCTCTCCCTTTTGCTCATTCCAGCTACTATATTTCCCTTGCAAGAAAACATCTGTATCCCTAAAGGATGTTCACAGGACCTTCTTGCTGCATGGTGAGGTGAATGTAAGGTGGCATAATCACTGTTGCCTGAGGGTCCTCTGTTACAGTGAGCTGGCTGAGGCTACCTACCCTGTGACCACAGGATCTGTACAGCATAGCTGAGGTCTGAAAGCCAGGCTGGACATGCAGCAACTGCTCAGGTTGACTGCTACATGGATCAGTGGAACCAAAACACACAACTGTCTCTTCAGCCAGGGTCAATACATTCCACATATGGCCTAGGTTTCCAACAGATATTATACATTGCAGATTATATCAGTAACATATAGGCTTCTCAAGCCAAAAGTATAAAGCCCAGGAGAGCAGACAAGGCCTGTTGAAGATCACTAAACCCTCAGAAAAAATATGATGTTTTCCACAAGGCTCCCAATACACAAGCCCAGACCAGGCTGTGTTCCCTTGAGCTCCCACAGTCCTCCAGCACCCTTTCAGTGGTTATTGCTCTCTTGCATGCTCTAACCATTGCCTGAACCTCTCCACACTGCCCTGACATAATACTATAGAAACACCCACTACTCCAGTTGTAACTGTACTGTACTGTAACTGTGGTAGATCCCTCCCATGCCCTCTGGTTTCACTTTGTTGACCAAAGCACACAGGTATAAAATAATTATTATGCCTTAAGCCAAAGGGGCAGCTCTCAGGCCCATTGCAAAGCCACACCAGATGCTATTGCAGTAAGATTGGCTAATACTCTTGAGGGAAGGACATCCTTGACTTATTTGGGGTTAAATGGTTTATTACCACTTGTCGTGTCACCAGGCAATACTTCCTGGGACAGCACCCTCTGGTGGGACAAGCGGAGTGAAGGAAATCACGTACTCCACTTTCATCATTAATTTAATTGAGCTCACTCAATTGTAGTCACTAATAGCTATGTAAGCAGCTCTGTGCCTTCTGACGTTTGGTGCCTGTTGTAAACATCTACCTCAGAAAAAAAAAAGCAACAGCTACTTAGAAGGAGAGTGCAAACTTGAAAAAAAAAAAAAAAAAAAAAAAAAAAAAAAAAAAAAAAAGCTTGAAATCGTCAGAACTTTCCAGAAACAAGAAAACCCTGAATTTACATGTCAGCTTTATGGTATACCTTAGAACAATAACCTTGGGCAGTTCATCCTGCAGCATAGTAGCATAGTTTGGTCCTACTTATCATGGTTAAATTCTTTCTGTTTTATATTGCATAAACTATTAACTTTCATAAAATTAACAGTTAATAATGTCAAAAAGAGTCAGAAAGAGTCCTGGTTTCTGGACAGCTATGACAGATTCCTTGACTTTAGAAAAGTGGGATTTCAGACACATCCCTATTTTCAGTGACTTTCACTTGAGTATCTTCTAAGCATTTTTTAAAATCATTGTCCTCAGACACCTACCACATATTAGCAGATAGACTGCCAAATTGGATTTTGAATTCAATATCATTGGTCATAAACTTGATTTCCAGCTTCTAACCTGTAGGCACCAAAGTCTTCTGCTGGAGTTAATTTGAAAATAGTGCAAATCCAGTTACTGACTTCTGACTCCAGTCCATTGACTCATCCCTCCTTCTTCTTTATTGTTGACACTTTATTTTCAAGTTACCCTTCAAATTAGGAAAGAATTGTCAGTGTTTGTCAAAAGAGTAAGCTGATATAGGTTCTTTCCTGATCCTTCAAGAAATACCTACTCTATTCCAAAGTGGGTTTTGTAAGAAAACTCTCTTACAAGTTAAAACTTTTGTCATGTTTACATTTCCTGATGTAATCCTTCAAGAGATTTGAGGATTGGAAGGTTTTTTTTTACATCATAGAAACTAAGTAATAAACACTAATTTTTCCTCAGAAAGTCTTTTATATTTGCTCTCTAAAAATACCCAGTCTACATATGCTTTTCTGTTGCAGAAATAGCTATTAGTCAGATGAAATATATATATGAGAGTTCTATCTTATCTAAAGATTTCAGGCTAAGTGAAGAATATGTTGGAGTAATTAAAATGGCACAGACTTGTGAGAATAGCTTTTGAAGTTGAATATCCTTAAAGGAAGTACAAAGTGAAACCCATTTTATAAAATGTCTCACAAGACACATCACAAAATTGTTCACTGCCTTCAATTAGACCAGCCAAAAGGCTAAAGAGAAAAGATAAATATCTTCAGCCTACTTTCCAGCTTGCTGTGGATTCAGGAAGTGCTGGCTAAATTAGCAGGCATGCTTGTTCGGTGAGGGGCCGGAAGGCACCACAGCACCTCAAGAGATCTTTGTTAAAATTCCGCCTTCAGATTAAAGAAGAAATGAGACAATTTCTCTCATAAGTTGTCCTTACAAGACATAGCTTCTTTTTCTGAACTTTTTTTTTCTTTTTTTTCTTTTTTTCCTTTTTTTTTTTTTTCTATTAATAATGGATAAGATTGCACCAAATAGCAGTATTTTCAAGAGGAGTGGGAAGAAAATCTTAGGAGAGGTTTTTCACCTTTCATCACCTATTATCAAGCCATACTCTGTCTGTACCATTGCCTACCATTGGAAAATAACAAAATAAAAACCCAGATGAGCACAGTGAATAATTATGCACTTTAGAAAAATGGCACTACTTTCTTGATTACAGCTGAGGAAAATTTATTTTTATTTAGTCAAATACTCATTTTTTTCACAATCTTTCATTCTTCATCTCCAACCACTTACAGTTACCCACAGCTTCAGTGTTTATTATGGAAGACCCCTGTTAAAGAACTGACAGGACATTCCTGACACTCAGCAACACAGTGGAGAGAATGGTGAAAACTTTTACAATGTGTGTTATCAATTTTATCTATGCTGTAGGTAGTCATAACAGTTAGGTTAGAATGGAATAAAGTCATTGTTAATTCAAAATCTGTGAAAACTGGCTGAAGAAGTCGTGTCTGCTAATGCAAAATAGGAGTCCCAGCTGAGTTTTAGTATTAGGTAGCGTTTCATTCCTTAGAGGTAACACTCATTTTTCAATCCATTTGGGCAAAACTTAACTATTCGGGTACTTTCCAAAGCCCCCCAGCTTCCCTCACATTACCCCATACATGTGATGACTTCTAAGAAATCTCTTTTTCCCAACCAGATATTTCCAAAATGCTCTCAGCTAAATGGCTCTTTCTTCTACAACAGCCATTAGACACCTTTCATGTCACTTAGCTTTGGCCACAGATAGCCTTTTCTGACTGTTTTTTCTCAACCTGTCACATGGTTTTCTTTCATTTATTCTTATCTTTCATACATTTGTCTTTCCAGATGCTTGTCTTAGAATTTAAGGAAGCTTAACGTAATTAATGCTTACCACTTCATCATGGGTTACAGTTGGATTTCATTATTAAGGTTTCTTTAGGCTGCTCTAACATGAGACACTATAGCAATGTTCCTTCCAAAGCCATATTGAGCAAACAGCTCTATGTAACCATCCTTCATCTATTAGTTCAACTAAGATCACTAAGAACAGTGAGTATTTAAGTGTCTAACCAGTCAAAATAAGTAGTAGGTAGCATTGAATCTCCTTATTCTTGAACTGCCAACCAAAGTTAATAACACAGAAAATACAAAAATATCACAGTCTGAAGAAGGCCTAGATAAGATGAAATTTAATTTCTAAATTTACTGTAGAAAACTCATATATTACATAGATATCTGTATAAGTTTTGCAGCTATTCATTTAGATATTGTTTCTAAAATCAATGGCTATTAACCCATTATTTATCTTAATCACTTTATGAGATTTTGCCAAGAAAAGAAAAGGCTTTTGAAAAATTCTAGCAGTTCTTGCTGTCCTTATACTTACCACATGCCACAAAATGTCAAGATTGCAGAGCCATAACATCTGGGGGGGGGGGGAGGGGGGGAGGAGGGGTGTCCAGGTGAGAGAGCACAGCTCTACAGCTCTGTTGGCTCCTCTGTATATCACAAGCAACAGGGGCAGTGGTAGGTCAAGAGTACTTGTCCTCTGGAATGATCAACCACCCAACCACCCTAGAGCTAGGCTATAATTCAGCTTTAGTGACCAAAACTTACAAAAAGCATCCATGCTAGTGATGAGCTTACCGATATTGATCACCATAATGAACTGGGTTTTCAACATTATAGTCACTAAATCAGAGTTATATAGAACTTGCAGAGCAGCTAGTTCCCCTGAGGATCAACAAACACAGTAATTTCCAATGGATATTTTTCAGAATGTCACCTGAAAAACTGTATTCAAACAGTTGTGAGAAAACCCACTCTTTTCTGTGACATACTTCATCCTGAGAGTAGATTTTTGAAGAACAGATTTTAAAGTTTTTTGTATATTGAAATTAATATTTTATTTTGGGTTTTAATGAAAAAATGGAATTTCATTCTGTGAAACTTAAACAAAAAAAAAAAATAGGAGACAGTCTTCTAATTAATCTGAAGTGGAAACATCATGCCAGAAAGGCTTTGCTAGGCTTGTTTGCTTCTTGAAAATCAAAATTTGTGATAAAATAAAGTATTTAATAAATAAATACTCTTGTATTTTCACTAATTCCCTAGTTTGTGAACCTGCTCCAGTCCTGCTGAAGTGTTTTTTCCTGTATGAGGATGTTTATGGAACCAGAAGACTTTGATCATCTTAAGAGAGAAACCCTTTCTCAATGTCTTCATGCATGAGTCCTTCACTGTATCAGAACCTGATTTTAAAAATTGACAAAGTAAGCTCTGTTGGAAGAACGGCCCCGGAACACTTCTGCACAGAGCAACAGGGGCTCTTTTGGATCCAGCCATCCTAATTTGTAATCTTTAAGAAGGTTAATGACATTGATGAGTCTGGTGATGGCAGTTGGTCAAAAGGACAAAGAAAAAAAAGAACTGTCATTGCTTTATTTACCAACACAGCCACAGTATAAGTGTCTAAAGAAAGATCACCACATACCACAAATGCATACTTTGTAAGAGCAATCTACTTTAAGAGTAATGTAGCACAGATCTTACCTAGTACTTCTTAAAGCTGTAAAACACAACAACAATGCTTATAAAATCACTATATCAAATGTACGGTAAAGAGTGAATTCTATGTCTTTTCAACTGAGTCAAGCCAGCTTTTGACAGGCAAAGATCAATAGTAGTATTACATTATTTCAAAGGCAAACATCTAGCCCAGTAAAGCAAAAGGATGAAGTACATATTTTGTATGTTTCATCACTGAATCACAACCTTTGTGGTATTTCCAAATCATAAGCAAAAACTGGCTCTAAAGACACTTAAATTTAGTGTAGTTTTCTACACTCTGGACATCTGTTTGGAGGGAAAGAGACTCCACTTCAGGACATGCTTAAAGACTTTGATTCAAGTAGAAGCTAAGCTCAAAATTCAGGGTTTTCCTGAATCAGAGCTGCATTCTATACAGCAAATGTTCCCCTTGTGAGAAGGGACTAGAGATACAGCTTAAGCCTTTGGACTGTCAAAGCTTCACCAAGCTGGGACATTCTAGTCCCAACACTTGCGCACTCAGCCAGGGGGAACCTGCCTGAACATGTGTGAAATCCTGGAATGGGTAAATGAAGAATTAATCAAAGTAAAAATATGCTGTGTTTAGTTACTCACTGGAGGGAAAAGGTAAGAACAGAAAGAGATCTCTTATTCATGACAGAGGCTGAGACATTGCAACAGAAAAGCAGAAAGGTAGCAACATGAAAATGCTTCTATACTAAAAGCACTAAAATATTATTTTCATCTTTGTGGTTGATTTCGTCATACATGCACTGAACTTTCACATAAACTTCTGTTGAAGACCTTTGGAAGGACACCTGCTTGTTTCAAATGGTGAAAATGCCAAATAATCCAGCAGGGTTGGAGCACACAATATACAAAAATATGAAGACATATAAAGAGGGAATTCATTTTTTTAAAAACTTGCATCTTTCAGCACCATCCTTAAAAACTGGAAATCCATAGAAAAATATATTTGGCCTTCTTATACTGCTAACTGCGGGCACATTTTTACATCCTTCCTTTTTAGTTGTTGCTTCCTCTCTACTCATTCATTTAATGGCATATACATGATCTTGCAGGCCTTCTCTGTATGTGAGCATTAGTGCCAAATACTGAGACAACTCTGTGTAAATATGGGCTTCATTCTATGTTTGCATAAACTCTTCTTTACCTAATGAAATAATTGTTTATTTAGGTCTGGCTTAACAGTTCCCTAAGAATGTATTCATCCTAAGAACAAATCACTGCTCAGACATTTTCCTGAGTTGAGGCAAAATCATTTTCATTCTCAAAGGAATGAAACGTAGTTTGCCAAACTGGCATCTGGGGGGAGGGAAGTGAAGGGCTGATCTAACTTTACCAACAGAAGCATTAACAGGATGCTGGGCAGTGGGAAAAATCCCTAAACAGCTCCATGAGGTGAATGATTATTTCCTCTTGAACTTGCTCACTGTGACAATTTAAGTATCTGAGTCCAAAGTTAATGAAAGTCTCCTGTAACTGCTCTCATGCAAAATTCACTTCCAGTGACATTTGTAGCTGGCAGGGTTGTTGTTCACAGCAGAGATGGTAATAAGGATCCTATGTGAAAGAACTCAGCTAGTCTGTGCTAAAACCTTATAAATTGTATTAGCCTGCTTACCTTTCCACCTATTTGCTTCTTTTTGCTCATCCTTCTGTTTAGTTTTATAGACCCTGGGTCTTAGTTCTCTCATAAATACTTGTTTGTACTGCACTTGGTATCAAAGAAATCAGTATTTTTTCATGCAGTCATACGGCTAATGTTATGAATTAGTCTAAAATTCAATCTAACCAGAATAGCTTGATTATCAAATATTAACACCCTCCAAAAACTGCTTCAATTCAGTTCATGGGGAAAAGGTAAACATGCAAAAAAATCACCAATTTAACATGAGTACATCTCTGTGTACAGAGATGCAAAAAATAGATATATTTCTCCTAATATTAGTGATTAATGTTTTACAGAATTCTCATAAGGTTTGTACACATACCTGTTTCAAAAACTCTGCAACTTCACTTTTCCAATTCAACACACTTCATCAAATAATACATACACAAATAGAATAAAGGAGCTAAAGCAGAGTTCATTAAGAAAAGACTGATGCATACTATGCCAAGCAATATTTAGATCAAGCTATTTTTTTTTCAGCCATTTGCAGTAAGGCTGTAACTCATTCAGGTCCCTGACATAATTAGGTGTAGAAAACAAACAAATATTAGTATTCTGGATTTCCCACATTATCTAGAAATGGTAAAGGTAGGTGTTGAGTGGACTGTTTCATTTCTTCTGATTATTATTATTATTATTATTTGATTTTTTTTGGTCTGGTCCACATTTTTATAATAGTTACTGATCTTTTTTCTGTGTTCTTTTCTGCATATTAAAATTTTCATTTCACCTGTAAAATTATTGTGAAGAAAAATTTAGTAGTCACTCAGACATCCTTGCAAAGATGTTTCTTTTCATTATCTTCTTGTATATGCACACTTGGCAATGTGTTTGCTGATTTATGAAACAGGAGAATTTGCACTCTGACAGCAAACAAGCCTGTCAGCTGTGTGTCTTAGCAGGACCAAGCAGCATCCTGATCCACCTCTACTTTCTTGAGTTTGGGCCAATTCCTCCTCTTCATTGGACCCTCCCTACTCTGTAGACCTGGCTTGACAGTGAGTAGTGGAAAAAAAACATCATGTTGTAAAAATCTAAGAACCAAATGTCCATTTTTTAATTTTTGTGATACAGATATAAATTCTTCTTCAAGTGTTGTGAGTAAAAAAACAGGTATAAATTCTTAGTTTCATTATATTTCAAATGTCATAAGAGTTGAAGTAGATCTACTGAGGTAGATGCCATTAATACACAGTCATACCATATCTCCTCCATCATATCACATCTTCCAATCACTTTCCTTGTGAAGACTAAGTATGTTTGTTTAGGCTGCACCCTTATTCATCTTGTACCCAGTACTCATTCCTGTCAGCTCACCTTTCCCTGAGTCATTTCCATGTGTTAATGCCAATGCTATACGGTTGCCATTACTAAGCCAGGAAAGGATGAAAATTATGGTAAACAGGCTTGCCATGAATATTCATTATTATGTCCAGAAAGGAAAACACTGAAGCCATCTGAAACACCCCTTTTCTTCAGGAAAGAAGTGACAGAAATCAGTGTACGAGAATTTGTATGTAAATGTTTGCTTGGAGAATTAAACTTGTGTACAAAATCATCTGTCATTTTATAGAATAAGTTTACACAATCCTTAAGTTGCAAATACTCCTTCAGAGATTTCAAAAGAGCCTTCATTTTTTTAATTAGCTAGAACATTTAGGATCTTTCACAGCTGTTATAAGGATTTTCAGTATGGTGTTTCACAATAAATTTAACTATATAATATGGTTCATGAAGATGTTCCTGTGCATACAACTATTAAAATGGATAGTCAACTTTTTTAAATGAATGGTTTACCCAATTTATGTAAAGTGTCTCAGCATTATTATCCAACTGATCTTAAAAGAACCTCTTTAAACTGAAAATACCTCTGACTTCTTTGAATGAACAAGCTACACACATTTTATTACGTGCTTGGGGCTGATCTACATGAAAATGCATAGGAAGAGTAATCTGGAGTCATTAAACTGCATTAAATTCCTGTGGGAACACTCTTATTTTGAATTCACCTTGTTTTGTTCCAGCTAACTTCTCTCTCTTTCCAAAACAAACTGAAATAAAATAAACTAAGTTAATTAAAAATAATCCAAAATTAAGAGCACTTTATTGTCATATAAACAGAGATATGTATTGTGATTTAGGATACTCACTGAAATGTTAATTAGAATTAATTTCTCTAAATGTCTGCCCATAGACACGCCCAGAGAGCTATCCAACCTATTAATTCACCACTGTAATAAATAAAGAGAATTTCCATTTATTTCAGTTTGCTTGCATTGAAATATATAGAAGAAAGGGACCACTGATATAATATTATGTATTCATTTTAATAATTAAAATTTAAGACATGACCAATGTAACATAAAAGAGTGAAATGAAGATAAGCGCTGGACAAAATTTTCAAACATGGATATCTCAATTTAATCACCATTTACAAAAAATAATTTAAAAAAAAAGTTATCAATATATTTTTAAGAATATGAGAAAGGATGGCTATCACAACAATTCTTTATAACAACAAATTTTCAAGAGGTCTTAATTATACTCAGATCCCACTTAATTCAATCACATTTCAGATGTGCCCACCTTATTTCCCTTGAAAATTTACTAGTTAACCTGGAGCAGTAACATTTCAATATGTCCATACTGCACAGTGTGCAGAGGAAGACTACTAATTCTATCCTTCATGCAATTAATAGGATCTGTATCAGCTTCATTTGGAGAAAAAAAAAAAAAAAAACAACCAACCACACAAACAAAAACAAACAAAACAAAACAAAAAAAAAAAAAAAAAAAAAAAAAAAAAAAAAAAAT